>NC_056737.1:1691076126-1691153626 GCF_019279795.1 Protopterus annectens | reverse complement strand
TACTGTAGTCATGTAGTCCGATGTAATAGGCATCACAAGGTGGGAGCAGATTGCATGAGGTACACACAAATATGATTGATTCACTGGACATGCCGCTGATTACATACAGTCGAACGCAATGCCGTCGCCTAATGGGCAGCCAATCCCGATACTGTAGTCATGTAGTCCGATGTAATAGGCATCACAAGGTAATATTGTGGTCCTCGCTCCCACCCAGGGGTGTGAGTGACAGATGCAAGCACCAATGTCGGTGCATGTGCAAGTGCGGGAGCAAACGGGTGTAAGCGTGTTTGGCTACCAGTATGCGAGTATTGCACTGGTAAAGCAATGTAGAGGATAACCGAGTGCAAGAGGCTGTAACCAGAGGTCAGCAGTGCGTAACACCGCGCAAACCCATGCACACCCACTCCCAACTGATTTAATGTGCCTTACTCCCTCTGTATCCAATGGGCGGCTTATTCTGCCCTGCAACCAAATAAACATCCTTTGCAAGGGTCGGAACCAGGACCCTGCGCAAACAGCTAATGTGTATTACCAATATGCCATGGCAGATATGCAGACAACAGACAGTACCACAAACATATCATACTGTGCAGTCATTCAACAGTATAGTAATGTATCCCATCATGTAGATGTATATGTGAGTGTTTATGTCCAGCATATAGGTACATACATATATAGAGATGTATCAGGAACATACCATGTGGCAACAAAGCATTACAAACTAATGAAACGGGAAACACCAGCAACTCCTGTATTATGTAGTGGTATTGCTCTATGTGATCACATGACTCCCTCAGACAGACATGTGTCAGTCATACACGCAAATAGTTGTACAGTGGCCGTATACATCACTCTGAGCATGTAATGTACATTAACACAAAAGTACCTGTCCAATCATTATGTGTGAACAGTACTTTTGCAAGGTGCTGTCTGCAACATCATCATCATAATAAAGGTAAATGGGGTAACCATAGAGGGACTGGTAGTGTTGTGTGTACAATGGGGTCGTCCTCATCATGTGTACCTAGACCATGTAGGAGTGATGTGCATACCAGGATCATGCACCTGGGGGACAGGGGTGAGGATAACAGGAGTATGTTGTGTTGCATATTACAAGGGTTTCAAGTGTCCAGTGGGCACGTGTGTGTAATGGACAGTTATGTATAGGGTAGATGTTGTCCCAGGAGCCGATAGGCCTTATGTGTCTGTAGGTAAGGGTCAGATGTTGGGGAAGGAGTGTAGGTATGGCAGTGGAGGATAGGTAGGATCACAGAAAAGACAGTATACAGGGTTGGTATATGACACATGTGGGGGGATACACCCTGGACGGGGATGGGTCTTCGGCATTCAAAAGCCCATGGGAACAGTGGGATGGAGGTCCCCAGCCATGGGCACTTGCCACTGCACCTACACAGCTGCAAAGGAGGCAGTGCTGGGGGCTGTCCAGGAGGGGCAGCATCACCCTGTAAATGTGACACTCCACCCTTGAACTGTCGTATCTGGCTTTGTAACCTCTTAGGGAGCCACCAACGCAACACGTCCGGAACCGCACGACACCAGATATGTGCCTGTCTGGTCCCGCTCCCAGGGGGGACATGCTCCATCCTCAGTGTTGGTACCACCAGAAGGTGGTGCAGAGCCAACAGAGGTTGATGTCTATATCTGGGCCCCAGATGTGCTAGTGCCCGGTGCCATGGTCAGCTGAAGTGGGACAGGAGGTTCTGTCGGGACCTCCCAACCCATTTAGCCTATGGTGTTGCATTTTAAACCCACATATGGCTTAGTGATAGACAACAGCATACAGGATTACCTACGACAGTATGCATAGATATCACCAGCAACCCAACACAACAGATGGTATACATTTGCAGAGGGAGCACAACACATGCATATATACTGCATGCCAACTGTACAATGTGTAGTAGACGTGTGACTGCAGCTATGAACAGTTGCCCATTATTGGCTTGTTACTGGGAACCCCACACAGTGTCTGTCATACTACTGTCTCATTTGACACATGTCCAGTCAGGGATGCGATGGCAGTAACACATCCCTATCATCATGTACTGTCTGCAATCCTCACACCATGCTTCTGCTGTGCACAAATGTATGTTCAGTGTGTATCACAGGAAACAAATGGTTGCACACACTGACCAGTTCACAGATGGCCCTACAGATGGGGGTCCCTCATGAACAAAGTACTGTCATGTCTGTATTATAACATGCAGAATAGCCATTACCACACACATGTTAAACAAGCAGTAGTCTCAATGCAGCATAGCTACACTTACATGCTGTAGTCATGTGTGGCACATCACCCTCCTGTCTTTAGGCTATTTCCCACTGTGGAAAATGATTGAGGTACATCCAGATATCATCTGTGATGCCGTGTCAGAACACCACATCCAGGTACCACTCACAGCGACTGTCATGGCCAGATAACAACATGTTTCCCTAGATAGTGTACTGTGTTTATCATGCGGATGGCTATGGGAACACCATCACAGCTGTACCACATGCAATCAGCTAGAGGAGGACTGCAATAGGTGCAGAGGCTATCACCTGACCATGTCCATCACTTACAATACACATGCTGCTGCTGTGCAGGTGTACACCTTCACATCCACCAGAGAGTGTGTGGGTGGGACAGGCAAAGTACACCAGGGAAGGGCTTGGAGACTTAACCATAAGCATCATCTGCCACATGCCAAACAGTACAGGGGTCAAACCACTGACTACTCATTGCTATTACATGTGCATGACTTTACTACATGTGCCACAAAGGTGACATGTTGCTGTGCTGTAAGAACATATATGTGTAGGTGAGTGACATTTGCAACAGATACAGTAAACTTACATTAGGTGTGGCACACATGGCTGTCCACGTGAACGGATGCCATTGTCACCACAACCACACTCTCTATTGGACACACTTTGACACCTTAGCCAGGGCCACAATACACAACATAACTACTTAGTTTGCCACACTGCAGTAATGCAGAGGACCACATGCACCACAGGGGATATCTGGAGGTTCTATGGGCTAGGGCATGTGAAAGTGCTTGACATTTGTTGGTATGCCAATGAGGGTTATACTGGGAGTGACTGTGGTTGGGAGCATCACAACCCACATGCAGACACAGGGTGCCAGTACTGGCATGCAGGTATGCATTGCTTCATGGGTGTGTAATGGTTGGCTGTGCAAGATGGCTGTACAAGGCTGGGTAAGGGGTAATCCCTGGCATTGCGTCACCCGACATTGGTGTGCAGTGCAGGGGTGTAGTATCTGCAAAGTCCCACACAGATGGGTACTGCATTATCTGGCCTGACATCCTGGTTACCATTGTGTTAAGCCATAGCTTTGCAATGCATGCCATGTCTGTGTTTGATAGTCCTTCACATTGACATTGCCTGGGATGTGCATGTCCCACAATACTGTACAATGACATGTACAGGTGTACCTGGTTTGGCAGACACATGTTGTGTACACAGCCTGTTATACCCCAATATGCCAGTACTGGCCTGGTGTGGCGAAATCTGTTTATAGTGAGCAGGTCGGCCCTGCACTTGCATGGATAGTATGATACAGGTATTCTGTGGTGTCAGTGGCATGGGTCCATACAGGGCACATGTGTACAGCAGTGTCTGGCCTTTGTGGATCACATTTGATGGCACCACATATGTTGCAGGCATTCAGTGTGTAACATAGTGAAGGCACAATGTCCGTATATATGTGCCTATTGTACTGCTGTACAGGGTGCCATGTCCTCTGCAGGCCATTGCATTCACACTATGCCTACTATCTGTCCTCAATGTGCATGGTACTAGCAATTATAGTGGGATATCCTAGGCAAGTTTGATTGTGCATGGCACATGGGTGCTGGACATATACCGGGTACTAGTAGGGCTGCATACTTCAACAGGCCTTTTGCCAGATGTATGGGTATGGCTTGCCAACACAGTCCCATGGCTGACTGACAGCTGTACACTTCATGAGGTGGCCAATGTGTCATAAGACGGATACCATATAGGAAAATTACAAAATCCGATCTCAAACATGTCCAATGGTAAGACAAACATGGCCACCTCTATACAGGCTCTGACAGACAAACACACACTTGTCATGTCCTGTATACCGTATCACACTGCAGCAATACACGTTTAGGGCACACATTATGCTGAATACTACAAAGCACTGTATGTGTCTCATGCAGGCAGACACACACACACACACACACACACACACACACACACACACGCACACGCACTTGGCATGTCTGGGATTAGAACACTGACCTAACTACTTTACTACACTACAGCATTACGCAGTTATAGAATGCACTACCGAGTTTACTGGGACACAACACTCCCAGAGGTGTATTTGTAGGTAGGTGACATCATCAGCCTTGCAAAAGGTGGGTATAAGAAATGTATGGAGTGTGAGCAGTCTAAAAGCATTACACAGAACTCAGGCAGATGGGGACATACACGGACACACACAGCAAGTGTGAGACTAGAACACCAACCTAACTAGTTTATTACACTACAGAATTTCACTATTACAGAATGCGTTACCGAGTTTACTGCGATACAGCACTCCCAGAGGTATATTTGTAGATGTGTGACATCATCAGCCTTGCCAAAGGTGGGTATAAGAAATGTATGAGTGTGAGCAGTCTAAAAGCATTACTCAGTCCTCAGGGACACACACACATATGGCAAGTGTGGGACTAGAACACCAACCTAACTACTTTATTACAGTACAGCATTACGCAGTTACAGAACGCGCTACCGAGATTACTGGGAAACAGCACTCCCAGAGGTGTATTTTTAGATGGGTGACATCATCAGCCTTGCCAAAGGTGGGGGTAAGAAATGTATGGAGTGTGAGCAGTCTAAACGCATATCTTAGTCCTCAGGCAAATAGGGACACATATGGCAAGTGTGGGACTAGAATACCGACCTAACTACTTTATTACACTACAGCATTATGCAGTTACAGAATTCGCTACCAAGATTACTGGGACACAGCACTCCCAGAGGTGTATTTGTAGATGGGTGACATCATCAGCCTTGCCAAAGGTGGGTATAAGAAATGTATGGCGTGTGAGCAGTCTAAAAGCATTTCTTAGTCCTCAGGCAAACAGACAGACACGGCAAGTGTGGGACTAGAACACAGACCTCACTACAGCATTATGCAGTTACAGAATGCGCTACCAAGATTACTGGGAAACAGCACTCCCAGAGGTGTATTTGTAGGTGGGTGTCATCATTAGCCCTGCCAAAGGTGGGTATAAGGATTGTATGGAGTGTGAGCAGTCTAAAAGCAATTTACGTCCTTTGGCAAATGGGGACAGATATACACACACAGACCAGTGGTGGGAACGGCATACCTGCCTATTTACAGATTACTATTACAATACTACATACTTACGAGTCGCACCACACAGGCTACACATTTCAAGGCTGTCATTATGACCTTCTCGGAATGCGGACATCAACAGGGATGCTGGCAGTTAAGATGTACATACCTGTGAACCTGTGTGCTTAAAGTTGGAATCCATCCTGACCTGGAGTATGCCCATCTGTGGAATGGACAACTACTATCACTATAAAGGGTTACAATGGCCATGCCCATGCACAGAGGCACATAACCGACACAAGGTGTCACTGCACATGCTCACACACTTAGTAGCACAGGGCTGTTCAGAATGCACTATGTGTCCATCTACACAAGGATATACTGGGCATGCTCATACACTTAGTATCACAGGGGGCATGCTCACACACTTAGTAGTACAGGGCTGTTCGGAATACATTTTGTGTCCATCTACACAAGGATATACTGAGCATGCTCATACACTTAGTAGCATAGGGCTGACTGTGATGCACTCTGATTCTAAACACAGAAGGCCACAGTGGCCATGCTATTACAGGTAGATGTAAAGAACACATTGTAATGGGCTCTGTTGTTAGTAATTGTCATTGTTAGCAGGAAAGCTGCTCTACATATATTTGACACCGGTCTCTTACACAACGTCTGCTGTCATTCTGGGATGACATGGCTGACAGTAGACAGGCCTTCGACACATATCAAATGCATCCATGATTCAAGGGAGTGGGGATAATACCCAAGTCTCATCCACCCACACAGTGCCATTCCAAGGCAAATGTCCTAAACACAGGATAACTCCCTGACACCTACAGGACAACTGCATTGTTTTCTTATGCTAACCAGTGCTAGATGTGTAGCATCCATAATCACAGCTGGTCACTGTAGATCCAACAATGGGGAGCACTGACATCTGGGCAGTGAGGAACACCTGGCTGATAGCTCAGTAGTGCACAATAGCACTACCACCATATACCTCAGAACCTAGCACTACCACCATATACCTCAGGACCAGACATGTGGGCCATAACACAGGTACGGACCGCTCCAGGTGGTGTCCCCACATACATAAAGGCCACTCACATGTACTGACCGGTACCCCCACAAAAGGCATCACAGATGAGTCATGTGCAGGACACAGTGTCACATGCTGCATTCTAGGATGTAAACCTCAGACACCACCATGCCCTCGGACCACCAACACGCATCCATACATGCTGTAGGACATATAAGAGTACACCACCATGTGACCCTTGATCTGTGGACTGTACCAAGCTCTACATCAACTGTATAGAGTACCATGTACTGACACAGTTGCATCATGTGTTATGCAATGCAACGATACCACTGTCTGTATCCGGGTCAGCTGTACACTTACCAGCGACCCTCGGTACTTTCCACCATTAGCAGATGACTGTTGCTGTACACCAATACACACTCTCATGTATGGATATGACATGCATGTATCTGCCCTGGGTATGTACATGCCACACACACACACACACACACACACACACACACACACACACACACACACACACACACACACACACAATATACATGTAAATAGCATAGCTGTTTGTGTCCTTTGTGCAAACAGGTGGCTACAGCCATTACACACATGCACATGGAATGTAGATCCATGGCTGCTGAATGCTAACAGTACATAAGGTGTGATATCAATGTTGACAGAGGTAACATTCCCTCTGTACCGGTCACCCATTACACCCATCATATCATACAACAGTCCATGTGTCATGTATGTCATTACACATGTCCACCAATTGCAATGCCTACAAACATGCCCAAATGACAGGATTATAGGACCTACACACCTGTACATGTAGTGTTGTGCATTCAGATAACATGCATGTGCAATTGCTGATGTATGCAGGTGACATGTATCCTAGTACATCATGCATTTGCAATGCAGCCTGAACATTGCCAACTGTATATGGTGATATGCTGAATGTACAGAAAGATGTACCTCAGGTATGGACAGATGTGTGGAAATAACTAAGTGGTGGGGCATCTTTGCAGATGGATGTTTGCTGTGGACAGCTCACAGGTGTGTCATAAGTGGTGCTACAATGACCTGTGTAACCGGTAAGCAATGGTTTCATTAACTGAAGGACATAACACACAACTTAGTCAGCGGTCAGGGTGACAGCAAAGGTAAATCACTTGACACCTGTTAATAGTTAAGATGTCTCATGTGCATATATCAGCACTTTTGCCACAGGGAAGCATCAGTACAGTTTGTAACCCATGCCATACTGCTGTATGTCTGTCATACATATCATGAGCTAGGCAGGTCTGAGATTCACAGTACTGGCATGTGTGTTTGTGTGTGTGTCCATATATGTCACGTATGGTGCGGAATACATCTCAATTGTTACTCACTCTCCTGTACACTAGTGTACACATCCGTACAGACTGCAATGCAGAAAGCAGGACATAGGCAGGGCGTGTATCTCACACTTGTGAGGTATTTGTATGTGCGTGACATAGGTGTATTCAATACTGAATGCCACAGTGTGTGTATGTGTGTGTGTGTGTGTGTATATGTAGGGCTGTCTGGTCCCTGGGGTGAGGATGTATGTTAACATACTGAACCGATAAGACCCCTCCCCCCATCCAGGCAATACATTCTACTATCCATGTTGATGTCCCCGATCTTAGGCCATACTGACTATCTGTACATGTGTATTCTCTGTGGCGCATCATGTAGGTGCACAGTACTGTAATGATGATTTGCACATAGGCAGGGGTCCTCACCTCAACAGTAGCAACTGTGTGGGAGTGTGTGTTACTGTGTCGGTGAATCCGTGAGTGTGTGGGTGTGTTACTGTGTCACTGAATACATGTGTGTCAATACCTGAGTGTTTGGGTGCAGTTGTGTGATGGCATCCTGTCATGGGAACATGTATTACTAATTCCCAATGAGGCATCACACTTCCCACTGACCTCTACCCTTGTAATCAGTTAGACCACTCCATGTAACTGTATCTGTGATGTCACCCTTTATGGATGTCGCATCTGTAGCCACAGTAGCTTAATAAACAGCTATCATGTTCTTGGATCAGTAGACGTGTTTGGAACGTGGGACATTCTCACTGGTATGTGGCAGCTACATGGTGCATGCTGGTATATTCATACATACCTGTCAGTAGTCCACATTGACATATGGGACACTAACTGCAAACACTGACATCCACCAACACGTGCAATTAGACCTGAAGGAGGACAGCAGAACATCATGACCAACATGCAGTTACTGTTGTTACACAAGACTCATACTGTTAACAGTACAAAATGCATTGTACACCTGTAGTACATGGTACTTCTGCTGCCTGTCAACAGTACTCAACAATTATAAACTACACTTATTTTCCTAGTCTGTTCACCCTGTGCATCAGACCATATGAGCATGTCCATGCACCGATGTTGTGGATGTCAGGGATGTGGCACAGGCATCATCATATGCACAGGGTGATAATGTTTGGATGACATCATGTGTGTGGGTTAGGGCCTTTGATCTAATTGGGCGTGCGTGGATGTTGTGCATGTGTGTGTTGCGGTGCCCTACATATGTTTCCAGTGTGTGCGTGTATGTATGCACACAGTTCTGCCATGTGTCTGGCTTACAAAGAGGTATTATTGACAGCTGCAGACTGTACAGGCAAGGTTTTACAGTTCACGGTGTCCTGCCACGGATATGTGACCTGTGCCTGCCAGGAGTTGCACGGGCACTACCAGGCAGAGGTGCAGATTGGGTACTGTCTGATGTCACTTGTCCACTGGAACCCTGTCCCTGTTGGGACTATCCCAGGCCATGTGCACGTGGCCTGCTGTGTTATGGTGTGGACAGCACAGCATCAGATGCACTGCTGCTGCTACCGCCACTATGGGAGCTGACATGTGAGGTAGCTCGTACACGTAGACCTGAAACAGGCGATGTAGCAGGCCTATGTCCATGTGCCCGATGCCTCACTCCTACCAGATGTTCCAACACAGACAGCTCACACTCGTGGATTGTCATACCACGGTCAAGGACTCCAACCATGTCACCCAACCGTCTATCCAAGCTTCAGCAATCTGCTGTTGAGCATTTACCATTACCTGGATGTTGTTATTTAAAGAATGGACAGCAGCCTTCTGAAGCCTCTGATCTTCTCTGTTGTGCCATTCAGGACATGCCTGTGCCTCCATTACAGTCTGAAACATGCGTCTAGTGACACCAGCTGCTGCGCTCTGTCTTGCAAGAGCATGTTGGCCAGAGGTCCTCCTATGAGCTGCACTGGCCACATGCCTATGTGGGGCACCACCAGTCAGTTGGCTGACACCATTGTGTGAAGGCACACCTTCCATAGCCTCCACACTTTCCTGTTCCAAGCTACCACGTGCCAACTGTCCTTCCTCTATGGCCACTGGTGATGGGATATGTGCAGGCATGGGATCTGTGTGCGGGGATGGGGGGTATAGCTGGAATGGCAACAGATGGCACAGTTTCAGCCCCTGACAACTCTGCCTGTGCCTCAATCATACGTTCATCATCACTGCTAGAGTCTGCAGGGACACTAACATCAGATGTACCACAGGAGGGCAATGCACCTACATCACCTGTGAGGGCAGACAAGAACTGTACATTACAATCTATACAATAGACACACACACACACACACACACACACACACACACATGCACACACGCGCGCGCATGTGATATGACAGAAGGCATGCAACATGCATTGTGATAGGGCAAACGGCATGCAGTGCAGACAATAATAGTGGTAGTTATCATACATCCCTGGGTTGCACACAACAGCATGCATGTGTCATAGCAGATGACATGCAAATTACACAATCATAGTAGTAGTTAGCTTGCATCCCTGTTTTACACCATGTAGACCAGCACAGGTTAACAGTACACCTGCCTGATGTGTGACATATGACCTTGACAATCACATGTAGTATGACATGTGATCTGCTGATGTGTGCAATGACATGCATACATGTTTAACACAATGATGTCCTGTCAAATATACAGTGGGATAATGCTGTCCCAATGCAGTGTTGTCTGCCTGCCCTACAGATATACAGCACATTTAGCTGATGTGCATGGCCATTGCAGGGAATCATGAGGCATCTCTATTGCTATACAGTGTGAGTTACATAGCCATGACTGTGTTCAAATACAATACATATATACTGTGGAATGTGACCCACGTCACTGAGGTGTATACACACTAAACCATGATGTGGAAGTTGTGACACAGGTCACTGAAGGGTATACGGATGACACCCCTACACATCTGCAACCATATTGCTGCTGCCTGGCAACTATGGCCAGACATGGTGAACACGTCGGTACACCATGTCCCACATGGCATCTGTGTACCACACACACACACACACACACACACACACACACACACACACATGAGGAGCAAGTATGACATTGATGTCCAACACCAGCAATGGGAATGTACTGTATCTGTGGGCTGATGTGGATACTGTACAGGTGACTGCTGACATGTTGTGACACCCTCAAGATGTTCAACACATCTTATGTGGTGGATTGATGTTACACCTACACAGGATGTGCACAAGCCTGTAGGATGTTTAGTGTTCCACATCTACAATATAACCATTACACAAAGGCCATAGTTGGACCATGTGTAGCCATTGTATGACAGGGTGTACACACAAGCACATCACGTCTACTGTGTGTGTTGCTCCATGTCTCTGGCCATCCTCCATGGCCATGTGTGTACATGTGTTGGCTACATTATTGTGACAGGCATCTATTTCACATGTCTGTGTTGTCCCATATGGCATACACCCATAGATGTCATATGCTCCACTGACGACAGGGTTATGCAGACAAAGGGTGGAATGTGGGATATGTTTTCAGGTTAGGTAAGCAGTGTTGCAGCCAGGCTACTAGATGTCATGGAAATGTCAAGATAGCACATCACATTGTGTGACATTCATAGCAGGGTTATGATCCACACCAGTGAATCCAGTGGGCTGGCCATACTCCAGCCTATTGTGTAGTACTGTTTGTATTCCCCACATGTGTAGTTCTGATCTGTAGTACGTGTCCCTACAGTGAACAGCACCTCCACCATTGTATGCGCAGCTGTCCACACATCTGGTAATGACAGTTTGTGAGGATTAATGACGGTGAGGCGATTCACATAGTTTGCAAGTGTTGGATATGGGTAGGCATTGCGATGCATTGCAGGTCCAACCTGTATATTTTGACAGGACCATACATTATGTGTACATGCTTTAAATGGCCACATGGCAGATAGATCTGTGCATTATGATTCCTGATAAATAATAACAGTCTCACCTGCAACGGGCTGCTGTCACAGTGGAATGCCAGAGGTACCTAAATAGGAGTAACACAGCAGCATGAGCATTATCCACACCTGTATGATGGCTACAGGGTGCAATGTGCATGTTAACACATACACCAGTACATTAGACTATACTATGCTGTATGCACATGTTTGCATTCACAGAGTAGCATACTATAGTATGCAACATGTGTGTATACATGCCTTGCATATGATGTTACATTACATATTGTACAGTGACACATGCAACTATATGGAATATAGTTGTTATAGGTGCAGTACTGACTTACCAGGCAACTCTAGGTTCAGTGGTTGAGAGACACCCACATCCACAATATCAGCTAAGGCTTGTGGATGTGGTTCTGCAGGTGTCCCCAGGTTGGCCAGTAGCTCCTCGGTACATGTGAGTGGGGGCTGGGTGGGTGGTCCACCACCTGTTGCACCTTGTTCCCTGGAAATTGCATTTGCATGCTGTTTCACCCATCTAATGAGGTCTGTACAGTGTCTGCACACCTGCTGGTATATGTGGTTGTGGCCACCTACATCATTAACCCTCCTGTGAAGTTCCATTCACAGGGCATCCCGCTGCTGTGCATCCTGTGGCACATGGCTAAGCAGGATATCATGATTGTCAAGTAGGTATGCCAGAGGTAACTAAATAGGAGTAACAGAACAGTATGAGCATTATCCATGCCTGTATGATGGCTATAGGGTGCAATGTGCATGTTAACACACACACCAGTACATTAGACTATGCTATGCTGTATGCACATGTGTGCATACACAGAGTAGCATACTATAGTATGCGGCATGTGTGTATACCTGCCTTGCATATGATGTTACATTACATATTGTACAGTGACACATGCAACTATATGGAATATAGTTGTTATAGGTGCAGTACTGACTTACCAGGCAACTCCAATCTCAGTGGTTGAGAGACACCCACATCCACAATATCGGCTATGGCTTGTGGATGTGGTTCTGCAGGTGTCCCCAGGTTGGCCAGTAGCTCCTTGGTACATGTGAGTGGGGGCTGGGTTGGTGGTCCACCACCTGTTGCACCTTGTTCCCTGGCGATTGCATTTGCACACTGTTTCGCCTGTCTAATGAGGTCTTACAGTGTCTGCGCACCTGCTAGTATGTGCGGTTGTGGCCACCCACATCATTAACCCTCCTGTCAAGTTCCATCCACAGGACATCCTGCAGCTGTGCATCCTGTGGCACATGGCTGAACAGGATATCATGATTGTCAAGTAGGTATGGGATGAGGGCCTCATCCTCCAAGCGGGTAAAAGGGGGTAGCCTTGCATGTGGCATACCTGGAAGACATAATGATGGAGACAGGTCACAGTAACTCATAGAGACATACAGAGCTACAGCTGAACATACATGTGTATCACATTTATTACGTTTAAATAGTTGTATTTGCAAACCTACATGACACTGATGTGTTTGTGTCACACACATGTGACACTCAATGGTTAGTGGATATTATCACCATATATGTGTGTGTGTCATCTGATTATATTGCTAAACCAGGATAAAAAAGTAAGCGCAAAATGACTGAATAATCCAAAAGGTTATGGAAATACTGGAAGCCTTTGGTAAAACACAGTTTTATTGATCCACTTCACATAAAGAACGCTGACAACACGGCAAAACAAACTGGAACAAGTATGAAATGACATCCACATAAAGCAATAACATTAATGCTGTTCTTCCCATACGTTTTCGTCCTGTTACAGACTTCATCAGATAACTTACTAAATCCTAGCCTTGCTTTATATATCCCTGGATCAATAAAACTGTGTTTTACCAAAGGCTTCCAGTATTTCCATAACCTTTTGGATTATTCACTGATTATATTGCTCATACTCCATGTGGATGCTGTCTTGATGTGGGCATGTCTGTTTCCCTGTACTGGTGTTCCTACCTATCAGCACATGGCTGGATGTGTCCACATTAATGCAGTCAACCTTGATGCTGTGTATATGTCACATATAAAGACTTTCACTGCCTTAACAGACATGTCCCGTGACCCTGCAGACTTGCTCACATGAGATTTTACATGTATGTGTTCTGCTATATACATCTACATGGCACTGTACAGCAATTCAGCATCCTGCCATGTATCACCTGTGTTGCACATGTTATACACATGGGACACTGGCTAGCCAGATGGTATTTTCAGGGATGGATATCTACTATAGCATGTACAGTCAAAGTCAACTAGTAGGCTATATGCCATGGGCCATGTATGAATCAAGGATGAAAGGTTACCTGGCTGTAGCCGACAGGCAGGTCTCTGGGGCCAGGTGGAGCAGTGCCATATTACTGATCCACAGGGTTAATGATACATTTACCATGCGGTCATCACACCATGTCTGAGAGGGGAGCAATGTGCAGCTTTGATGGACAGGAAAGCATAGTATGGCAGGACTATGTAAAGTGTATGGGACAAGGATCTGCCCAGCATGTGGAAGGTGAATGTCCATGAAGTATGTGTTTGAGATCAGGATGTGTATGTGTAACATGTCCAACATCATTGGGTTGAACATGGATTTATTTAGGGTATGCATCATGCTACATAGTGGAGATGGGGAATGGGAAGGCTGGTGTAGGCCATCTGCACATGGCCAATACCCCTTAAAGGAAATATGTGATCTGATATGGGTCACTTGAGTGTTGTGTATGGCTGGACAATGATCTCTAAATTCATGGATGGCACCCTGTCATTATTAGGGTTGCCACATATGACTACCTGACAGGTGTGGTGACGTAGCTATCACAAGAAAGACAACTGCCCAGCTGCATCCCTTACACACAAGTGTCCATTATGTTGACCGCTGCCTAGGTGGTAGTTCATGGGTACAGGGTTATTAACATAGGGGTGACAATGCAATATGTAGCTGTCAGATTGTGGCCATATGTCACACACACCTCACCCACAAAGCCCATTTTGTATGTTGTCCACAGCACTCCTGAGTCGGCTATTGCTCCTAGGTCATAGTCATTCGCATACTTCAATAGGCAGATGCCTTCTGTTTTTCTGTGAGGTATGGACTACAGTGAGGTGGAATACAATTCATTAACCCTGACTTAATGTAGCTGCCACTGGTGCGATGAGCATGTATTATTCAGACACCTTCTGTAGTGTTGGTTCTGCCAGCAGTCCCGTTGCAAAACACTCCTGTGACATAGGAATGTACATATCTTATACCGAGTGTAGGTGGTACACAGTATGTGTGATGATGTCCTATGACCTGGCAAGGTTATGATATGCAGTGTGAAATCAACCTTACTGTCATCTACATCTGTACTGCTGACATCAATTATTTGATCAAGGTTCATGGCCTTCCAGACCAGACTCAGCAGGGTAGTAGTGCAATACTTCCCATTATCAGTGGTGTCTCCTCCTTTGTGGGTTGTGATACCTGTTGGTGTGCACCATTCAGTGTATACACAGCCTGACATGGAGCTATGTTTTACATGGTGTGTATGTGGAGAGCATCTTGTTTTGCCATATGTGTATGATACAACCTGTGATGTGGACAGGTCCCATGCAGCCTGAGTGCAGCTTGTACCTGCATAGTTGTGAGTACAGGGGCCCAGTGGTGTACATGGATATATGAATGTGTACCTGTTTGGGGGGCCAGTGTGTTTATGTTATCCAAGACCCCATCTGGATTGCTTATTCATGCTCAGCACTTGTTCAGAACTTGTAAGCACTATCTAAGCTACTAATTACTATAGCAGTCAATCTTCCTCATTATTTAGAGGTAAACAGGTTTTGTACATACTTTTCTCACTTGCTTAGAGTAAAATAGCTCTTGTACTCACTTTCCTCATTTATTTAGGGGAAAGTAGTTCTATATTCAGGCATGTCCAAGAGTCAACTGCCAGTGTTCTCGCCTGTCTATGTGATGAATCTGGACATCTTAAGGAAATGTACACATTGCCTCATGTACACATACAAGCCTCTCCGCCTACCACCCAACACTACAACCTGTGAGAGATGCAATTATCTAGCCAAACTGGAGGTAAAGCTCTCTCTAACCAAGCCTGATCCTGACAGTCATGTGGAGTAGGTATACATTTGCACCACACCGCACTCATCACATAGTCTCACTGAATCTACTCCACCATTAACTGAGAAAACTACTTGTGTACCAACTCATTAGCTCAACACTTTCTGGAATTCATAAACACCAATGCCCTGGATCAACATATCCACACCTACTAGGGGCAACAATATCCTAGACCTAGGCATTACCAACATGAGTGACCGGTGCTCCACACGTGAAGTCAACTCCTCGTTGGTCCGATCCGACCTTGAGCTGAACACCATTGATATCCACATCCCACCCCCAAGTCCCATTAAGGGAACCACAGTATAATATGTCTACAAAGCCAACTTCATGCTTCTTAAGACAGATGTGGTGAATGTCATGACATCCATGTAGATGGACAATACTGTTACAGCTGCTGAATCCTACACAAATGCACTCTATAAGCACTTACATGAGTGCATGTATTGTGCTATCCCAAACAGAACCAAGATGCTATACTCCTAATTAAGGAAACCAATCTGGTGGTCCCCTGCCATAAACAAACTGTACTACAGGAGGAAGACACTGTTGCAAATGAGAGTACAATCCCATGCATGGAGGAGCTCCCCGGTCAGCCTCAGTAAGAAGGTGAGATCCCTTATAAGATCCTCCAAAGCTAGCTACAAAAACAAATCTGCCAGTAATTCCAACAACAACTACAAAGCATTCTATAGCTATGTCATATATCTCGATGTCAGTACCCAGATCTGCTCTGAGTTACAGCACAAAGGCACGAACATTACAGAACCAACTGATATTGCCAACATCCTGGCAGATAGGCTCAGTGCTACCTTTCACCCCTCCCTCCCAAAGCTGCACACTCTAAAGCCAATATCACAGCATCCATGGGACCGGACAACATCCCAGGCTGAATTTTACACAAACTTCAGAATGTACTGGCTCCCCACCTACGTGCCATGTTCAATAATAGCCTTGCATTGGGCTTAGTGCCCCCTAAATGGTGCACAGCAACAGTTATCCCACTCCACAAAGGTGGCGCCACAATGGACCACGGGACCTATTGCCCTATAGGCCTGACTAGTCTTGTCTGCAAGGCTATGGAGAACATCATGGATCTCAGTCACAGAGACATTGGGTACCTCCAAACCTTTGACCCCTCCCAGTTTGGCTTTGTTAAGGACAGACCATGCTTCCTAAACCTGGTGGACTTCTTAGAGACAGTTATCAAGGCATTAGATGAGGGTAAGGAGGTCCACACAGCCTACCTAGATCTCTCAAAGGCTTTCAACACCATTCCTCATTCTGGTATTATCAACATACCCATCTGCCTGAACATTAACCCCTACGTCATGTGATGGTTTGCAAAGTGGCAAACGGACAGAACCCACACAGTGGGAGTTGCATACCCTAGGTCTGACTGTATACCAGTTACAAGTGGCGCCCCCCCAGGGCTCAGTCCTAGGACCCCTCATGTTCAGTATATAATTCCCTGATGTACAGACAAGCACAGGAGGGCTTTGACTGAAAAGATTTGCAGACGACTGCAAACTAGGGGACATAATTGTTTTCCCAGCTGTTACAGACACCCTCTGGAAGGGTTGCCCTGAGATGGATACCTGGTGTCAATATCATGGCCTCAAGCTGAATGCCTAAAAGTGCATAGTCATCCCCTTTGGATATAACTAATTACCAGTGGATTACCACATAGATGCTAGTCCCCTACATACAGAAAAGGTAATAAGGGATCTGGGAACCCCAGTAGATAGCAATCTCTCCTTCAATACCCATAATGACAAGGTGGTTAGAATATCCTTCTACATGGCCCCCCTAATCTCTAATGGGTTCGCATCCAGATCAAAGGAGGCCATTGTGCCTCTCTACTCATGACTTATTAGACCCATTAAATGATACAACACCTCATTTGGGGTATACCTTACAAAACAACTGCAACAGCTTGGAAGACCACAACAGTACCACACAAAGGGGATTACTGACCTCAAACAGATGACCTATGCATCCCAACCTAAGAAACTCCAGCTGTACTCGGTTGCATACCGCATACTCACAGGTGATCTCTGCTTGACATACAAGGCCCATGTCTAACCCAGTATTGCTGGATATGCTCCACCTGAACAGAGGTCCCTGAGAGCCACATGCTCTAGGGATATACACCTAACCACAACAATGACTAGGACGTGCTGGACGGATAGATTCCTGACCCGGACACTCCCCATGCTTTGGAACATGATTCCAATTTACATCAAGCAGGGCCCCTCACTAGCACTCTTCAAGGGAAACCTTGACGTGTGGATGGGAGACAGACATGTACCCCGAGGATCACTGCAGTGGCTCTGCTGGACAGAGGCACAGGGAACTAATGGCTCTGCCATTCAGAGGCACAGGGAGCTAGTATATGGGGGTGGTGAAAGTCAACACACTCTAGCTAGGCTTATAAATGCCCATGGTAAGACAGCCTAGTACCTACCTTTAAACTTATTATATGTCATATGTGCATGGATAGTTAACTAGCTCTTCCATTTTACTTTGCTATCATGCTGATAAACTGTCGGGTGACTAAAAGGCATATGTATCCTGTTACTGTGTATTGTAAATGCCAATAGACATAACTAATGTTTGCCTAACATAACAGTAATGCTATGTAACTTGTAATACATATCTGCCTACAATACTGTACATTACACAGTTATTGGCACAATATCCCACAATGCAAATCATATTTGCATAGTGGGCCAACCTTCGACATGTTATTCTCAGTAATACACCCATACATATGGCTACTGTTACAATATATCAGCATATACTATCCCCTGTTATAGCACATACTTGTTGGACCTGCCCTGCCACTGACAGCGGCTGGTGAGGAATATTTGTGTTCAAAGCCCTTATATAGCATCCCTTGTGGTGTATGCGGTGTTTGCTTTGTGACCTACAGCAGTACACACAAATACTACAAGCATTACTATACTCAACAATACATCACTACAAGATAACTGTTTCCTCTATATGGATTGTGTGCCTTTAAATACTACAGAAAAGGTACTAAATACACAGACATACTGACTGTTCTACATACCTTATTAGTAACCCGAGGTGTTGTTAACTTTTGATTCAATCCTTTTCAGTTTGTGTTTCAATCTTCTTTGTAATGTTCTGCTGGTATATACGGATGGTTTGAATGGGTGATAACCTATCCTTTTCTAGTTAAATATCAGTAACATGTGGTACCCTGACCACCGATTGGTGTTCCAAAGTAGTTCATTTGATGCACATCAGCTGTGCAGCTACTCCATGGCAACAGTGGTGTATAACTGAGTACTCCTTTTGGGCGTTGTCCGTTTGCCGTACTTTCGAGGAAGACAGCCTGGATGTGTTGTTTGTGATGTATTTCAACAGCTATATGGAGACAGACAGAGATATATTAGCTTCATGACTCCCGTGGATTGTGTGTAATGGCTAAAATATTTTGTTCTACATGTGAGTACAGCTGTTATATTTCTGAACATTGCTACTTATGCAGGGTTTGTTTGTACCTGATACTTCTGCAGATGTTTAAGTCTGGCAAGGATGTTTGGGCAGCTCAAGGCTGTATGGCTGTGCATGAACTGTTATGTGTTTTACAGTGTGCTCACCAGACATCCTTAATTTGGTGTGCAAGTGTAGCATACTGTGCTGTTACTCATTAATTGGTAACACATCCCGGTGTACACACAACCCTCTGAAACGGGATTAGTGCAAACAAACCCTGTAACATCAGCAGCTGTTCCATTGTACAACAGCAACTATTTCACATATAGCCATGTTAGTGTGTCTCTGACAAGGTATGTTAAGGCTTCTGCAGATGTCGTACAGTGAGTGAATGATTTGTGATGTTATTGCAGTTTGTATTGTAATTTGTTTGGGTGTGGGGGTGATGTTGGTGGGTGTGCATAGCAGATGCAGGTGTGTAGGAACTGCTTTTATACATAATCGATATGTGCGTGAGGGTTCCTTCCCTATTTGAACATCTAACCTTTAGTGGACTAATACTATGGTAATTGCAGGCTGATTCATTAAGGCACTGTTATGTGGTTCCTGTATAGTATGCAGGTGATGTTAGTACCTGAATCCTTTCGTAAATACATCAGAATGTAATAAAGTGTTGCTACATGAAAGCTGTGTATTTCTGTCATAGGTATTTGCAGTCATTGTAGTTGTGTTGGTGACTGACCCTCTTTGGCTAGGGTTGCCACCTTTTCATATGGCCATAGTGGGACAATTTCGGGACACACATCAGAATTTACAGGCCGACACAAACCCACTGTCAGTACAAGGGATAGAACTTTCCTTTCTTGCCTAAATATAAGCTTATTCTTGTAGCAGTTTAGTTGCTTATCCTGTTTCTTGTAACATGTACGTATTTTAGATACAGGAAGAACTATTGTATGCAACTAATACATTACATGTGGGACATAATTATGTCCTACAATCCCAGGACATTTGCCATATTTAATATATTTGGTCAGGACACAACTGCCCAAAGAGGGACTGTCCCTCGCAAAGTGGGACAGGTGGTAAAACTATCATTGGCTCATGTCCATAGCACATATTTGTAATAGTGTATAGGCATATGCTCTCCATATCCTTTGTTCATAAAGGTTAGTTGTGGTGGAATGTGTGATTGCTATGGTCCATGTTATACACATATATGAACACTTCAACCGCTGTATACGGGATACCAACAGAATCCCAAAAGCACAAAGTTCTGACGCACACAGTACCAGGCCCAGACGCCCATACCCCACATTACCGACAATGACAGTAACTTGTGAAAGTAACATGAACATGGAACACACCCACACACACACACAGACACACTGCTACCCACCACATCCAAACAAACCATATGAGCAGGTGGGCAAGCCCCCCTACACCCCCCCATGAAGGTGTCTGCTCCCCCAACACCCCCCTACTTTAATATTCCACCTCCTAGATTGCGCAAACAAATGCACAAATCTAACCCACATCCACACATTACAGTCCTTCAAGAACACACACCACACTCAGAACACACACTTACACACACTACAGCCCTCAGAAACACACTTACACACAATAACCTACCTGAACCGCAACACCAGAAGCACTGACTAACTGTCCCTTAACATCGTGGTTTTACACCTCGCACATCTGGTGTTTCAGTACTGTGTTCTTTCGGACCTTAAGCCTTGGGATTACGCACGTTGGTATGTAAAGCAGTCAGTATGTGGTAAGTATCCCATTTATATGTACCTACATGGTTATGTAGATGTTAACCTATCTATATATCTACATATATATGTATATCCCCATATATCGACATATATCTCTCTCTCCCTCTCTCTCTTTCTCTATATATGATGATGTATATATATATTTTATATATATATATATATATATATATATATATATATATATATATATATATATAAAACATACACCTTTCATTGGGTACATGCCAGTTTGTCCTATTTCAACACATTCCTACCTTTTGTGTTTTATCCTGTCAGTATACATGACTGCCATTGGTACATCTCAAGTAGCTTAGTGGTATGTTATTGTGAATATTGTGTACATGGTTGCGTGTTCTAATCCTGGCAGTGATATTTTACTTCTCAGAGCAGTCACTGGTAGTGCAAGGGTGATTAACACACATTTCAGCGGTTGTGTGATCCACATTTTTATTATTCTGTGGAAAACTACCTATATATGCAAGCTGTGTTTAAGGTATACTATGTAACATGTAAACATCTGAGAAGATTCCTGTCAGGGATATTCCCCATTATTTGGAACTATATCCCTGATTACATTATACAAAACCCCCCACTAACACTCCAGGGAATCCTTGCAGAGTGGGTGGGGAACAGTGGATACACCCCAGGGATCCCGAAATTGGCTCTGCTCCACAGAGGGATAGTTAGTTAATTGATGGGGTGGCGACAGCAGACACATTTTGCCCATGCTTATGAGTGGCCTCAGCAGTTGGGCATATACCTACCTATGTATCTATGAACCTCTACATACAGTATGGACACATGCTGATAGCTTAATTTACTGTTCAGGTATTGACTTACTTTGTGCCAATGATGGTTGTGTGTACAGTAGTTGAGGGCTACCTATGTAGGATGCACACAGTAGACCACCTATACATGACAATTTACAGTTGGTCGTGTCTGTGTGCCATCCATGTTTGCTGTGTGTGCAGGTGGAGAAGGGTGTCAGTCCATGAGTGCCTACACTGTCAGTGTGTGTGCTATACGTTCCCTCTTTGCCAAGGCATAGACATACTGGGGATGCCTTCGTCTGCCTTCTGGGGCTAGGACAGGGTGTTCGTGGTCTGAGTCCTTCTGTGCCTGTGGGTCCCTTGGCAATGGTGGTGGGCTGTGAGGGCCTTCACCATTCTGTCCCTGCTGCAGCTGTTTCCACAGGATCATACTGTGTAGCATGGCACATGCTATGAAGATGTGGGCACACGTGCCTGGAGAGTACTGCAGGGCTCCACCAGATATGTCCAAGTAATGGAACTGTGATTTCAGCATCCCAAACACACGATCTATGATGATTCTGGTTTCTGCGAGAGCCTCATTATGGCGTTCTTGCATGGCTGTGTGTGCATTTCTGATGGGAGTCATCATCCACGGTTCCAGTGCATAGCCAGCATCCCCCACCAGGTGGCCATATGGGATGTCTCCCCTGACAAATACCTGATACAGCTGTGAGGCATGCCCGATGTGGGAGTTGTGATAGCTTCCAGGGCTGCCAGCACACACATCCATGATAATGCCCTGGGCATTGCACAAGACCTGGAAGTTGATGGAGGGGTATCCCTTGTGGTTTATGCAGTGTCTACCCTGCTGTGTGTGCAGTCTATTGCACCCAGTACCTCTGGGTAGTCTGCCACATGGTGGAAGAGATGCATGTTGCTGGCCAACTCCTCCTGCGTTCGGGTGAAGTATATGTGCTCATTGGCATGTGGTAACATGGCATCCAGGAACTGGTGGAATACCCTGGATGCTGATGCCTGTGAGATCCCCTTGATATCCCCAGTTGGCCTTTGGAAGGTACCTGTGGCTAGTATTCTCAAGCTTACACTTACCTTCGTGTCCACTGGGATGGGTTCCCCGCTGTTACTTCTGGCTCTGAGGCATGGCCGGCACAGCTCAACAAGTTGCTGTATGATGTCCCTGTCCACCCTGTAATGCTCTACTATCTCCAGATCATGTAGCCCCTGGTAGGTTACCCTGGGTCTGAACACTCTTCACCTCAGGTGCCTGAGATGGTTGTCAGCATCATCCTCCACACCACCTTCAGTCTCCAACACATGCTGGTGAATCAAAACTATGGCAGCCCCTAACATGTACATATTAAAAGTTCCCTGTCTGTATACACCAATAGTGCAGAGTGTCTGGGAATACACAAGTGTGTGTGTGGGGCTTTCTCACCTTATACTATTGTGCAATGGATGATGCTGGTGTAATTGGGTGTGTTTGTGCAATTCCAGCTGCGGGGTATCTTAATTATTGGTTTTACAGCAGGTACTGCTATTGTGGGGCCTTTGTTGTTGACTTATACTTGGCTGCCATAAGTCATCTATTGCCCTTTACTTCAATTTTCAACCCGATTCCCCTCCCATTGTCAGGCATGCATCCAGCTGCCGGCTTTCTTGTTTTGTACTTTCACAACCCAGGATTGTGTTGGGAAATGTGTTATGTAGCTGATCAACTGCAAGTTTGCTTTGTTGTGCTGTGACAGTTCTCTTTTCTTTGCTGTACGGCACCTCCCCTTTCCTGTTCTGCAGGTAGCTGCTAGCAGCTTTGTTAGCTGTCTATGGCCCACTGTGAGTTCCTAGGTGTTAATTACTCATTTGTAATCCAATTAACATGCTGCAGCATTTCCTTATTGTCTTCCCGTATCCTTCCTGTTTCAGCTGTGGTGCATGCCGCGCACAGCCATTTACTGGGTTTTGAGCACGTTTTCATCCACGTTCACATGAACATTTGGTTACCATGTGTGCTCTCAGCTAAGCAAAGCTATGGCTACTTCCACACCCTATCCTGCAGCTTTGCTTAGCAACAGGCAACCCAGATTAGCAATGATCCAGTGTGCTTACAGCTACGGTGGCGCACCCCTCTCTTGATGTCATGTTTACCTCCAGGCCACTCCTCGGTGTTGTACCGTTATGCCATGTGGTACATCCTTACACTGGCGGGACGTTTGCAATTCACTATTACTTGACTCATTTGCATGGCATTGACTACTAATTCCTAGTTACCGCACAGAACACTATCACAGACCTTTAGCAGCCCTTGCGCCATGGTTGTGGGGTAGCATGCGTGCTATTGACTATTATGGGGATATCATGAATTGTGTTACATTGCAGTTTTATGACATCTAAATATATTTTCCTTGTGATCCCGTTTGCGCACAGATGTACTGCGGTTTTACTTTGTGTTAGTGTGGCCATGACATTAAATGTTATTTTTTAAGTGCTGTGCATGTTTTTTTATGCCATTGGCTATATATTTAGCCATTGGCATATATTAACATTATAATACATAAGTTTGTTCCACTTTCATGGCTCCGATTATATGTTTGACAAAATGTAAACCTTTTTTTTTGGTTTACATTTCTTCATGCTTACGCTACGCCTGCACCACTTCATGAATCGCCATCTGCCTTAATTTGCATGCTACACTGCTGCACATGGGGTAATTAGCATACATGCGCCGGGAGCTGCGCAGCTCTGGCGTACGGTGGTAGTGCACGTGGAAACAGCTTGTACCTGACTCGCTCAGTGGCCATATTTTGCACTAGATCGCCGACACTAATCTGGCACCTGGCGCAAGCTTCATGAATCCCAGGGTATGACTCTGCAGTTTATGCCAAGATGAAATGTCCTTCACCTTATTGAAAGCTGCCAAGATTAAAATATCTGTTTCAGCTTTGTTTCTATAGTACATGAGTAGTATGGGATATTCTTTAGATTTCACAGCATGTATGTTTTTAACATACATGATCAGTCAAGTTGCTTGCATTTCTTGACCATGTCAGACCATTTGTTTCTCTTATTTGTGAAGGCATCCCCTTTTGTTCTCTGAACAGTGAGAGCTTTACTAGCCCTTTCGTTTATTTTTCTTGGGGTAATGGTCAGGTGCAAGGGAATAGACATAGAATTAGAAATTATGTGATCCCTACTCCAATACCCAGCCAAAACAATCCCCACATTAGGGAAATGCTCCATAGTTTATGTGCTATATAAAACAAGTATCTAAACAGCTGCTAGTAGCAATATCTAACACTCCTGTTGTGGTCAGCAATACAGTGAGTCATACTGCTTATTGGTGAGCTGGTAATAGCCAAACTCTTCCATAATCTTCTGCCCAGCTCCTCCAGCACCCCAATTGCTAATCAAGACAGCCCAGGCTGTAGTCAGAGCTTTGCCCTTCTATGCTACAAACTCAGGAATATCGTGTATATTGTGAGACTAGATGTGTAATTCAGTAAAGTCTACATGGTGGTTTCCCATTGTGCATGCATCGTGGCTCAATGCACACACAGGAGTGGAAACCTTTAAATTCAGTAAGCACTGTGTAGTGGTGTGCATCCCCATGCAAATAAGGTAAACACTGTGGCATGCTAATTACTGTATAAGCAGCTGAATTGCATGCTAATCAACAAATGCAACATGTTGGAGCTATTAAATAAGGTAGAAAGCAACTGTGTAGACTCCATGCTGGTGTTCCCCGTGAATTCCAAAACTTTTGGAATACAGCCATGGAAAGAAGTCTACATGGATAGAATAAAAAATAAAATGTGTGAGATTTGTACATAACTGACCTTAGCATGTGACTGTAGGCTGGATGCAACAAAAGGAGAGTAACAATACAAGTAGCAACATAAATCCTTTTTTGTGCAATAACACAAATGCAGCTTTGCTCCCTCACCTCCAGATGAACAGTACATTTGTAAGTTATGTACACAGAAGTGTAAAAGTGTGTGCTAATCAAAATTATTATAAAAAATATTAAACCGACTATTCATAGTTAGAGGTCAGCATATGCAATATGTAGCTGATGAAATACAGTCATATAATCTTAAAATCAGTACTCCTCTGTGTTCAACATATAAACACGATGCAATGGCATGGTAATTACTGCATAAGGAGTTGAATAGTATGCCAGTTAACCCAGGAAACATGGTGGAGCAATTCAACAAGCTAGAAAGCAACCATGTAGACTCCATGCTGGTGTTCCATCTGTATTACAAAATATTTGGAATACAGCCATGGAAAGGAGTCTACACATATAGAATAAAATGTAAAATGTGTAAGATTTGTACAGAAATAATCCTAATATGTGACATCTGTTTAAATTCCTCACAAAATGTATAAGGCTAACAGCTGGCAGAACAATAATTTTAAGCTCCAGTGAGTATACTGAAAATTGATAAGAACATAAGGACACTTTCTGAACAATATTTGTGAGGTTAGGATTTCATAAACACAACTATAGCTTGCCAGGAATGCACACTGCTGAACTGAATCTCCCCCAAAAAGCTGCACATGAAAGCAATGTGACAATGTGAGGTATTGCCAGCTATGCCAGGAGATGTAGAGCAGTGGATGTCTAACATACCAGCACATCTACCTGGAATTTTGAAAGAAATTATATGTCATTTGTATATCAAACTGATTTGTACAGATGCTTATGTTGAAAATATATTTGTTAAGCTGCTTGTGTTAAAATGTGTCAACAATGTATCCTGCTGGGCAGAAAAGAAATGTACAGCATTATTGTAACTGTTTAAATATATATATTGCAACCGAGGATACTGGAAGAGCAGAGTTAATCTCAATCCACCTGACTTTGAGAAATAGTAAGAAAATTAAATTACTGGGCCTAGGCCATAAAGATGTTATCTCACAGTTTTGAATGAATCAAGAGGCACAATGTCTGCAAGAATCATGGTTTGTTAGTCTCTGTAGGAGTAGAAGTTTGTAATTGTTTTATGACTTCCAGAAGCTGCACCAGATCTGAGCAATGCTCTTGTGTGTGTATTATTGACATGTAGGTGCTAAAACCTTTCAGATTTTAGCAATGGGGGTTGCATGGGAATGAGAAGTCAGATGACCAGATGTATGTGATCTCATTCTGTACAGAAGTAATGTTTTAACATTAGGTGAGGCATAAGTCTCAGGGCAGTCTATTTCTTGTAACCTGACAGAGAAGGATCTCTCACCTACTTCATCCTGCCTTGTTCCAGTAAGAGACCAGGGAATAGTATTCTTAAGATCAGTCAGGAAAATATTGTGAGATGAGTTAAGTATTGTTTTTCTGTAACTGTGTGAATCTTTCCAGCTGTGTTATTTTTAATATTTCCTGTGGCTGAAACTCTGGTGTTTACTGTAAATAGATATTTCATATTTCCATGTCCTTTTATAATTTATTTTTAAATATATTTAAATGTTTCATTGTTGCTAGTCATTTTATAGAGAATATTTTAACCTCTGAGAGTACTTATATCTATTAGTGAGATTGTGGCCACTGCTTAAGCCTGGCTGTTTGGTCAACATTACCATTTGTATTAATATTAATTTTAGTCAGTATAATTAGATACCCTTGCAAGAGCCTTAGAGTAGCTGGCTTTGGGGGTTTGGCAGGGTAACTTCCATATAGTTTGGGCAGAAGGGGGAATAGCTAGTAAATCTGTGCCAGACTTTCCCAGGGTCATTAGGCTAGTAGCATCCTATGAACATATGAAGCTATGAACCTATGCAGCTCTCCCAACATTTTGTCTCCCACATGGCCTGCTGATGTCATCTACCATAAGTTCACCTGCAGTCTAATAAACATCAGACTTGTGGTTTGGCACTTGCATAACATACTGTGTTCTGTAGCCTGTGGACTTACATAGGCATGAATTCTGTTCTCACCCCAGTCAACTGTGTGTGTGTGTGTGTGTGTGTGTGTGTGTGTGTGTGTGTGTGTGTGTGTGTGTGTGTGTGTGTGTGTGTGTTTGTGAAAATCAAATCTCACAGTGTGTGTGTGTCAGCTACTTGGAGCAGGGACAAAAGCACTGGTTTCACAGAGAGAGTACTGGAGGACTTGCCTGAGATCTCAACCCTATAGCTGTACCAGTGGGAAGTCTTATTGGGGAATTGGAGGGAGAAAAATAGAGAAATCCAGACCCCAGACTGAGTGTGTTCCCTGTGCACTCTTAAGGGAAATTGTACTTGATGCAGAGAGGTCTGCTTCTGGAAATACTGGGTGTATCCATTTTTGTTCCAAGTGAACATCCCTCTACAGTGTCAGTGGTGAGGATTGAGACTTCTTGATTACTAGCCCAGAGAGGGACATCACAAGCACATTGAACAAATTCACTGCAGCACATGGCATATACACTACTTAAATGACAGAGAAAATGCTTTAATTTCCTAGGAACACGCTCATTAAATATTATGAATTCTGAGTTTATCTTATGATACAGAAATGGGACCCCCACTATTTCAAAATTATGAATATCATTTAACTTTCCTTTGTGATATCATGCTGAAGAATATCACAACAAAACTTACTTCATGCTCCTACCTAATACCGAATTAATTGTATACTAGCAAATCTGCATTCATATCAAACACAGAAGCAGCACGCATAGCCCTGCCAAACTCAGAGCTCATTATATTATATTGGCGAAGTGGTGCAGCAATTAATGTTGTCATCTCATAGCGACAGGCTCTCTGGTTTGATTCTTGGCTGGGGTGCCTTCTGTGTGGAGTCTGCATGTCCTCCCTGCATTCACATAGGTTTCCTCTGGCTGCTCCAGTTCCTCCCATATTCCAAAGCCATATGTCTGGAGCCTTTCTCCCTGGGCTTCCATTATAGGAATGTAAAGTTATTTGATGGCTATAATAGCAAGGAAACATACCACTGATGCATTGACTGGAATGAAGATGGAGCAAATGTTAAGACTTCCAACAGCAGCTGTACATGGACAGGCTCTAGATGTCATTGTTCATCTAGTAATGAGTGACACTTAGCTGGGAAAGAGTTACGAGCACTGCAGGAGGAGTTAAAATGTTTGGGAGTGATAATAAAAAATGGGACACATCTTAACCTTTGCTGAGTTACTACCTTTCCACAGTATGGATGAAAAAAGGATATTCCACCTGTATCACCTCATTCAATGTTTGATTGAATAACTCTTGCACAACACATGATGTTTACATCATAGGAGATTGGGGACCTGTTATGCGAATGCAGGTGGATACTGGCAAGATTGTCTATGTCTGGGACTGGAACTGAGCTCATAAGCCACAGCTTCAAGTATTTAATCAACAAGAAAGAATGAAAATGGCAAAATAGTCCACAAAGACACAAAAGAACAATGAAGTCCAAAGGAAGTGGCAACTAAATAGGAAAAAAATCATCAATCCTAAATAAGAAACTTTTGCCAAAAGTATAAGTAAAAAAAACTCAAAGGAAACAAGGAGTGTAGGCTAAGCACTTTTGCTCTCAATGACAGTATCAACATCAAATGTCTTCTAAAGCTTCAATGAAATATTTTTGTTAAAAAAAGTTTTGTTTAAATGTCATATTTAATAATGGACTGACAAATTTGAATATTATATTTATTAATGTATATTTGTTCACATTTTATTTATTTCAGTTTTATCTTTAAGAATCAATTAAGTGTATTTGATATCTAGTCATGTGATGGACATTAATTAATGGTATTTAAAAGGGGAGTGTGGTGTGGTTTTTTAGCTCTTATGAAGTTCAATGAATAAACAATGAATGAAACCACTTAGCAGTTCTTAACCTCATTTCACATATTGCCTAGTGATGTGTTCTTCACTAGGCATACCATTAGCATATGAGTTGAAAAGCATACTGACTATCATATATGCTTAGGCAAAGGAGTCAAAAAAATTTGATGATAATAACTTCCTGTTTGCAGACTTCTGGCAAATCATTGCCATATCTTGTGGCTTTTATGGCTGGTAATGTAATTCATCCAGTCTTCTATCACACTAACGTAAATAAAAGTAATGTTCTTAACATAATGATAGATCCGTGTTGTCTCCTTCCATCTGATTCAACCTGTAGGATAATGGATCTGTTCTGAAAGACACCCTGTCTTTATGAAATATTAAGTATGGAAGTACCAAGGATAAGGCCTGCAGTTCTGATACCTTCCTGGCTGAAGTAATGACCATCAAGAACAGAGTTTTCCAAGACAACAATTTCAAGGAAACCATGGCCAGCAGTTCAAAAGCAGGTTCACCAAGTACTGAAAGCATAAGGGTCAATCCCTCAGATGGACTGGGTCCCAGACAGGAAAGGACAATAAAAATGTACTCCTAAGGAAGACCATTGAAATCTATAAAGCCACTACTGGCATCTTGTCTCTATCAATGTGGACATTAGAAATGGCTACCAGTTGTACTTTAATATTGGAAAACTAGATCCAGTATGAAATAAACCAGTCAGGAAATCAAGTATAGCCTCTACCAGCACTGAAAAGGGATCTAAACCTTTATAATGAGTCAGAGAGAGTGAAACATTTTGACTTGCTAGTATAGACTTTGCAACAAGAAAGTTTTTGAAAAGAGGATAAAATGTAAACCACAATGGCCATCAAGGGTATTGGAAGAACCATACAGTTAGCTTGAATGTCCAAGGATCTGATGGATGAGAAAGCAAACCCAGAAAGGGATACAGGGAGGATACTCCAGGGGAAACCAAAGAAAGGGGAATTACACCTGTTGGGGCCAAAACAGAACAATGAGGATAACAGTCACTCTGCAATGGTCATCCTTGTTGAGGAACTCTATTATTAATGGAGTAGGAGAAAATGCATACAGAAGATCTGGAGCAAAGTACACAGAAGAGCATCTCTGGATCACTAAAGCATAATATCTGCTGCATTTGGTGTTGGATGGGAGAGGCAAACAAATTGCAACACTGAGTACCCCACTTCAGAAAAATCCTAGCAGCAGCCCTCAAACTTAGGGAAAGCTGTTGAAGAAGTAAAAATGTTCCTTCTTGAATTGTCTGTTAAAATGTTGAACTTCTCCAGGGTGAGAATTGTTGCCAGAAACCGCTAAGAAGAAATCACCCATTGCCAAACCTTCATGGCTTTCTGACAAAGAAGATATAATCAAGTCCCTGACTGCTTAATCAGATACCAGATGACAGATATATTGTCAGTCTATACTGAGATCACACCCTTGGACAGGAGGTCCTGAAAAGCCTACGATGCAAGAAGGACCACTCTCATCTCTAAGATGTTAATGTGAAGATTACTATCAGTTTTAGACTTAGCCCCCCTTTGAAAATGCGCATCTCACCCAGGAAGGGAGGAGTCTGTCATGACTGTACCTTGTGGGGGAGGAAAAACAAATAGCTTTCTGACTGATACCAGGGAGACTCCATCCACCCTTTGATTAGACTCTGGCAAACTTGGGTCAGTATTATTGGAAAATCTATCAGATGATTCAAGTTGGACCATTGTGTGGCTAGTGTCTATTGCACAATACTTGCCAGAGGAACTAAAGGAATTGCTGTGGCCATGTAACCTAAAGGTTTGAGAACCAAGGAAGCTGCAAGTTTTTTGTAGGACAGCAAAGTGGTTGCCTAAAGGCAAAGGCTAGATACTCTGAGTACTGGAAGTCTGGCAATCTGAAACGCTGTTTCCAAATGACATGCTATGAACTCCAAGTCTTGAACTGGGTGCAAGTTTTGAACTTCTGATGATTTATGGCATTTCCCAAGGAAAGGCATAATTGGGAGTCCCTGATCCTGACTAGTGACGTCTTCAGGTAGAAAGTGAGAAGCCTACTGTCCAGGTATGGGAAACCCTAGAACCCCTGAAGCCTGAGCCAGGCTGATGTGGCTGCCATACACTTGGTGAACACCTGGGGGGGATGAGGCAAAAGGGCAGCAAATAGAATTAGAAATTATTGGCTCCCAGCTGGAAGTGCAGAAACCTCCTGGACTGCCTTGCTATCTTTATATGATAGTAGTTATCCTTGAGGTTGATTGAGCAAATGCAATCATCCCTCCTCAGAAGAGGCAGGACAGATTGCACTGTGACCTTCTGGAACTTGATCTGTTTTGCAAAGGAATTTAACTTGGTCATATCCAAGATTAGTCTGGTATCTTTATTTTTTCCTTAGAACCAGAAAGAACCATATTGGTCTGGTGGGACCTCCTGGATGACCTGAATTATTGACAGCTTTTTGATTTTGATAGCTGTGTACCTTTTCTGATGAGGTGGCACATCTGGAATGTATCTCTTATTCTCTATTGGGAGAAATGAAAATGGAATCATGTAGCATTTGGATACAACCTCTAACACCCAAGCATCTGAGATGATGGCCTCACAAGCTTCTGGGTATGGAGCCAAATGATTCCCAACTGCCTCTAGAGTCAGACATTTGGACTACCCTTCAAGGCCACTGGTACAGCCTCCCAGAGAAAGTGTCACTGAAGTAATAATACACAACTCAAAAAGAATAAAATAAAAAAAATAAAAAAACACGAACCAGGGACCCAATAAAAATTCAGATAGATTTTATTAACTCTCTGACGTCTCAGCTATAGTGCCTTCAAGGAGAATACACACTGTGAATAAAATACTCAACATAAATACTACCTCCAATTATCCAATTGTACTTAATTAAAAAAAAATCACATTCAAGTTAAAGGAGAAACCTCCAATTAAGTTCAGAATTCATACCCTTAGGTATTAAAGTATCAAATTTAAGAATATAGATGGCTTCTTTATTTAAAAGTATGTCCCTAAAACAAGTAACAGTAGAAACACATTCAATTTTCCCACTTTTTCTAAAATAGCCCCCTGTAAACCCACAGATGAACCCTTATGTGCTTGGTGAAATTGAACTGTCATAGAACTAGTTTCTTTAAAATTTTCTATAGCTGTCATATGTTCTAATAATCACACTTTAAAGGCCCTTTTAGAATGACCAATGTAAAACTTATTACATGGACATTTGAGGGCATAAATTATGCCAACAGTATCACCTTTCACTACAAATTTTAGTTCATTAATATTTCCAAAACTACTAACAATGTGTTTGCATGCCTTACATTTACCACATACAAGAGTACCAGGATTCAGTCTCATATTATATAAACTAACAGGAGGCATTACACATTTCCCTTTAACTAAAAAAAAAAAAGTTAAACTCTTCTTTACCCTAAAAGAAAATGCTAGCCTCTCAGATAACCATAACTGGGAATCTCGATTGGTTTGCATATACTGCCAATAATATTTCACCAAGCCCATTAAAATTTCACTAAATCAGCTATAGATGGTTACAAAATAAATCTCAGTCTGCCTCCCATTCAACGTAGGGCCAACTCTATTACAGCTAAAATAATATTCCCTCTCTCAATTTTGTACCCGGGTAATAGCTCTGTTAATGACAAAGCTATTATATCCGCTAGTCTCAAACATAGAACAAGTGGCCAAACTTTCATCCTGAAGTTCTAAGGGGTCACTACACAACCTACTAATCCACACCATTTCCACATAGAGAAGGGCTTCAATTGTGTGAGGGGATGATAACATGAAGCTTTAAAATATTGATTACTTCCATCAAATTTTCTATGTACTTTAGTATGTAGTCCATTCAATCCAAAAATATCTAATTGAGCATCCAAAAAAGAAACTATTTTAACCCTTTGTATACCATCAAATTATAAATTAAATCTGTTGGACTGTATAGGCTCTATAAATTCCTCCACCCCCCCCCCACATAAAAAAAATAAGTCATCAATAAAACCCCATACTGATGGTGGCGTATGAGCATATGAGGAAGGTATCTCTTATTCACTATTGGGGGAAATAAAAATGGAATCATGTAGTATTTGGATACAACCTCTAACACCCAAGCATCTGAGATGATGGCCTCACAAGCTTCTGGGTATGGAGCCAAATGATTCCCAACTGCCTCTAAAGTCAGACATTTGGACTACCCTTCAAGGGCACTAGAAGAGCCTCCCAGAGAAAGCTCCATTGAAAGCCTGATTCAGTACCACTTCTGGTCACCCCCTGTGCCATGGGGGGAGAGCCTTCCACGGGAGTAACATGAAAAGGCTACTCTGCTTCTTTGGAAAAATAGATATTTACCTCATTACAGATTCCTGGAAAAGGTCCATTGAGGATTAGTAAACTCACTCCAGTGGCAGACAACATCTTTCCATCCTACTCGTTACTGGGAAATATTAGGTCCAAAGAGTGATGAACTATCCTTAAAACAGTCAGCAAATTTACAGTCTCATCAAAGCATGATGATGCATGGCAATGCTGGTACCTGCTTCCCATCCCATGCCATTGGCAGTATTAGAAAGCAGATGCATGGATGAGTTATCTGTTGACTGTAACATGCTAACCAAGTCTCCACAGACATCTGAGACTATGGAGTCTAAGGTTTTAGCCACTCTACACCCTCAAACATGATGTCTCACTGAATTCACACACCAAGTGTGCAAGTTAACTTAATGCCCAAAGTAGCTGATCTGTAAGACCACTTCTCCAGCTGGTCCAGTGCCCTAGATTCGCTATTAGAGGGGTTGACCAAGGAACCCTCTTCCATGATGTCCTTTTTGGTGGCTGCCACCCCCACATTAGCAGCAATGACAAGACCCTTACTCCAATGTTGATGATACTTGGAGAGGGGCCAAGAATGTGTTTAGTTTCTTAGGAACAGGTTCCACAGTATTGGGCTCTCTCCAGACCCTCTGAGACATCACATCTATGACTGCTTCCTGAGAGGGACCAAAAAAGACATGGGTGGGGCCACCTCAAAAGCCTCCAGAAACACTGACTAGTCCAGAGATGTGGCTTCAGTTTTCCAACCCCTGTGTTGATGGAGCAGCTCCATAAACTCACCAAAGGAGGCATCCTTATGAGTGGATTTTGGGGACCCTTCTCCTTCCTCAAGGTTGGTGCCCTCTGTGAGTGATTCCTCTGGGAAATCCAGGTGCTTCCTCTTACACACCACCCCTTGCCAAAATTTTTCAGACAAGGGGAAAATGGGGGGAAGCAGAAGAGGCCGGTAGCCCTGGATAAAGGGTAGTCTGGAGGTTAGTCAGGGAGGGCTGTCCCAGAGCAATCTGATGCAAGTCCACAGACAAAGAGAACAAGGGAGGAGGGGTGCCAGTTGGTGCCAACTACTCTGTCTCCAGGCAGGAGAACATCCTCTTGATGACATTGAAAGCAGAAGCTGAAGCTGCCCACTCAGATCTAGCAACCCTGTCCAAAGACTCAAAGGAAATGCTAGATTCTAGAATCACTCTTACCTGCCCAGATACCAAGACTGAAACCAAACTGTTGAGAGCCAAAGCACAAAGGGGAAATATGATTTGGAGATCTGAAGTGTCATATCTGGCCTGGCAATTCCAGCCTGAAAGTATCTGCTTCAAATTCAACTCGTCTCAGAGCGAATCACAGTTGAGAAGGCCAAGGTGGGGATGGGAGCCAAAACAGACCAATCAAAAAAAAAAAACATGCCATCAGGCTGAAGGAGTAAGCACACTGAATGGATCTAAGACCTTGGGTCTAGAAACTGAGACTGAAGGTATTAAACACTACTGCAATTGAGTCTGCAGGAAGGACAAAATAACCTGCTCCAGAAAAGATTGATCTGACTGAGTCAAGGAAGTTACTAAAATAGGCTTTGAAGACCATCAACTTGTAGAAGGATTCAAGGATCATGCCTGAACTGGGGATAGTCAGATCCAGGGAGGAGAGGACTCCAGGGAGAACTCTCAAGGAGCAGAGTGAAGTAAAGCTAACAGAACCATGCTGAGGGATCCCATCTCGACAAAAATGGGCTAGGGACACTGACAGCTGGAGAATGAGCCTTTCCTGCAATTGGCATCATAGGAGAATAGTTCTGAGAAGTGAGATCTGATGGCAGTACCGAAGCAGTGAGAGGGGCCAAAGACCTTGGGATCTCCAGAGCTGACTGGATAGAAGAAGGGGAGCCACTTGTTTAAGGTCCCCCTTAGATGATTTGGGGTCCTTCATTTTCTTCTTCCAACCATGATCACCTTTGTCTTGTTTGCTGGCAGATGAACAAGAAAAGGAAGCCTTTCCAGCTGGCAGGAGCCTTTTTAGAACCAGTTTAGCTTTTCTGTCATGGAAGGTTCAGGATCCAAATCTATTACAGATAGCAAATTGAGTGTCAAGTTGTGCCAGACAAAGGCAGTAAACACACTGGTCATGGTCATCTTGAGAGGGATGCTTATGGCCACATTGAACATACTTCTTAAAGCCTTTCTCCATGTTTAAACATCAGATCAAGAATACACTCTCTGCTAAGGGAAAAAAAAAGAAACACAACCAACACACCCTAAATAGTACTGATACAACACAGAAAAAACACTAAAAGGCAGGAAATGCTGCTAACCTATTACACAACACAACTTGTACTACCTACCACTAACTTACCTTTACTAAAAAACAAAAAATACAACACAACACACTAATGATTAACTATACTGAGAAGGAAAATGGGTAATGGAGAGCAGGTAAAAATATGAGCTATAAAGCCAGTCAAAGCATACAACCCCAATGGAACTTGAGATCAAGCTGCAATCTGGAAAGGTGACAAATGATATTCACTGTTTGCTGACTAGGGTGAGGTCTTATGGGTAAAGGGGGTGGACCTCAGGGAGCTGAAGTCTTTTGTATATAGCTATTCTTGGATGCAAATTAGATCTGATAAACCACAGGTTGAACCCAGATGGAAAAGACAACATTAGATCTATAATTATAGTAACTTTCAGTCTGGAGTAGCACAGGACATTACCTCTGCTTACTGTAACAAGGGGGAGAGTCTCAAATCATTAGGAATCAGAAAAACACTGTATGAAGGCAGAAGCAAATTTATCCTCACTCAAGTGCATACCTACTTAGCACCTAGATTAGACCTTATGCTGTAATCTTTCTTGATGTTTTTAATAGCTTAAATGTATCTACTTAGGGGCTTAGTCTTGTTTAGTGATGATAAATAGTTTGGAAGATATTGCTTAGTTTGGCACTAGTAATTGTTAAAATATTCTGTGTATTTTTTCATTTGGAATATTTGATTTCATTAATTATAACAACACCTACTTCATTTGTATCTATGTTTATGTAATGATTAATAGTGTACAATCTGTTGCAGGAGTTTTACTCAGTTTGTGAGATATATGTCGATATATCTTTTGTAGTACAATGATTCTGTAGTTTGGTTCTTTAAGGCAGTTATATGTTGAATGTCTGGGCATACTCACACACACACACACACACATTATATATATGTATATATATATATATATATATATATATATATATATATATATATATATATATATATATATGGGTCTAGGACATTTCACTGAATGCACATTTCACTGAAACTCAAATTAGTGTGCACTTTTCACTGAAAGCTCAATTCACTGAAACACATTTCACTGAAAGTTATATATGTCCTTTTCCCTACTGTAGTGCAACCCTGGAGTTAGTATATATAGTAAGGGGGGTGGAGGGCACCACCCCCCACTTCGTGGGGTGTGGGGGTGTAGCTCCCCACATATTTTAAATATTTCAAACTATATACATGGATACTTGCAATTCCAATATATTACTCTTTTATAAACATAATATATACTTACAATATGTGGGGGGGTGCCCCCCACACCCCCCACACTATATATACTAACTCCAGGGTCACACTACAGTGGGGAAAAGGCAATATATAACTTTCAGTGAAATGTGTTTCAGTGAATTGAGTTTTCATTGAATTGTGCTTTCAGTGATTTGTGTTCAGTCATTTGAGTTTCAGTGAAATGTGCATTCAGTGAAATGTACTAGACCCATACATATATATATATATATATATATATATATATATATATATATATATATATGGATCTATGTCAGATTATCATATGGCTGATGTGACGGCCTCTATGCACCCCTGGCCAGTAATTGAGGAGCCTCAATCCCCACCCTGACACCGGTGAGAGATGGTCAGTAAAAACAGGAATTGATTTTCACAGTATTTTAAGATGCAACTCTCTGCATCAAGCAAAGTTTCCCTCATGAGCAGACAGAGAACATGCTTCAGACCTGGGATGTGACTATCTGTCTCTCTAGATCCTAAACAAGACTTGGAGCACTGTGTCTCGGTTCCAAGTAGCTGACACACCTACACCTGGGATTTGATTTTCATGCACACACACACACACACACACACACACACACACACACACACACACACACACACACACACACACACACACACACACACACAATCTTGAGATACTGATTTACTATCTGTATCCCTTCTGCCCAGACTATCAGGTAATTTCATTGCCACCAGTGAACCACTCTCAGGTTTTTACAAGGGTATCGAATTATACTGAGTAAACTTAATATTAACGTAAATGGTAGAATGTAACCAAAGCAGCCAGGCTTTTTGGAGTGGCCATGGAGTCACTGAAATAAACACAAGTACTCTCAAGATGATAAAAGTATACTCAAAAAGTCCAGTCACAATTAGAGGTAGACAAATATTTAATAATAAATAATAAAGTAGAAAACATGAGAATACTAAATATCTAAGTACAATAAATATCAGAGTTTCACTTACAGGAGAAATAAAAATAACACAAATGGACAGATTGAAACAGATGCAGAAAAACAATACTAAACTAATCTCACTGTAATTCCTCACTGTCTCATGAATAACACAAGAACAGTAGAATAAACCAACTCAGGAACACTTAAGCCCAACACAAGTACCACAGCCACAGACCAAGTGAAAAGATTTTAATGAATGGTTTAGCTCTTTCTTCCACTGATAGGGACTTGACTTCCTCAGAGCAACATACAATAGTTTACCCAACCCTTAAATACACTTGAATTAATGAATTGTATAATGACATAATTGCATAAATTAACACATAATGTACTAATACCTTTCATTTAAAAACATTAAAAATCCTAAAATACTGTGTGTGTGTGTGTGTGTGTGTGTGTGTGTATATATATATATATATATATATATATACATATAAATACAAATACATAAACTTTAATGTCATAACATTTCTAACAAAAACATATACATGCATTTCTAACCTAATAAATGCTTTAACTTTAAAATGCATGCTATGTTGGTAGCTTCATTAATTCCTGGATACTGAGTTGTCTCTAATCTCAGTTGCCATTTCAACTCACAAATATCCAGGTGCAGATCCACAATTTTCCCCTGCAGATCCTTCACTAACTCTTCAACTACCAAAAACTTAAACTAATGGTCACCGTGTTCTTTAATATGCCTATATAAAGTATTGGTGATTTTCCCTTTTCTTATATCATTATTATGTTCACTAATACAATTTTTTAATAATCTACTCGTCTTCCCTATATAAAAAATTGGACACATCTGGCATTTTGCCATGTAAACAACATTAGAACTACCACAATTAAGATGCCCCTTTATAATAATGTCCATACCATTAAGTTTAAACCTGTCATTGATTTCCAAAATATGTGTACAAAAATTGCACATCCCACACTTAAAATTCCCATTTGGTCTATTAGTACTTCTACTTAAATTACCCTTATTTGTTTCAAAAAGGTTTTTGAATGACCTATTCTTTCTAAACACTATCTTTGGAGGGACCTTTCCCACTTTCTGCTCAACACTTATGTCATAACTCAGGATATTCAAATTCTTAAAAATAACCTCAGATACCCTACTTGCACCTAGATTAAATGTTATAACAAAGTTTAACCCATAATTTTTACAAAGCTGCCTTCTATTGTTGTCTTGTTCTATAACAGTCACCAATCCACCACCCAGTATTGGCCTATAAATGCCTTTCATACATTTCCCTATGACTTCCTTACTTGTCTTGACCACAATTTCATTGGGGTATACCCTTTTGACAAACATATTGGTTATAAACTCTACCTCATCCAAAAAGTCACAGTCAAAGCTGACCATTCTGGCCGCATTCACCAGTTGTCCCTTGACTATTGACATTTTTGGTGTGTGGAGTGCCAACTACTGAATTCTAAATAAGAATTCAAAAAAGTGGGTTTTCTATAAATTTAGAATATAACATTCCCTTATTACAGTCCCAAATCAAATACATGTCTAAATAGGATATTCGCTCTTTACTAAAATGGTATGTAAACTGCAAGAATTCCACGGTATTGTTAATATAGGTCAAGAATTCATTAAGATGTCCTTCAGTGCCTTTCCACAACATAAACAAGTCATCCAAAAACCTAGTGTAATGAAGGACATTTAACCAATGTACACTATTCATCAAATACTCCTGTTCCCAAAAGGATATGATGAGATTTGCAAAAATGGGGGAACACGCTACCCCCATTGCAACCCCAGTTAACTGCTTAAAATACTGCCCCTCAAAATGAATATAATCATTACCCAAAATAATATCCATAAGGGCAGTAATTTTATTAATCGAGTCCTGATCATATATACCCATCTTAAGCAGCTGTTTTTCCAACCATTGAAACCCCTCCCCATGAGGTATAATGGAAAAAAGGTTAACAACATCAATAGTCACCATTATCACACCAGGGAATAACTTGATTTTTTTCCAATTTCTCCAAAAAATGCCATGAATCCTTAGTGATATATGTGAATTTTGTTAAACTCTTTTGCATAGTATAATCTAAAAATTTACGAATAAAATATGTTTTTGATCTTTGACCATCCACTCTAGGGCGAAATTTTAAATTAATTAGGCCCTTGTGAATTTTTAGTATTCCAAAAATGTTGTGTACCATGGGGTGCTCATTTTTCATATATTCAAATTCATCCAAGCTTATCTGGCCCTGATATATCATATCATCTAGGGCCAAATCAATCTTCTGGTAGGCTATATCAATCTCATTTAGGGAGCTCTCATCATAATTTCCATCCATTAAAAGGTAATTCATTTTATCTAAATAGTCACTCTTGTTCATCACCACCCCACTTCCGTTGTCAGGTTTCCTAATACGCACTGTTTTATCACTAATGAATTCTTTTAAAAGCTCTTCTTCCTTCATGGTCAAATTATTACCATAATCCAACTGAGGATGTTTATATAACTGCCTGATTTCTTTCCCACATATTTTTTCATATATGTGTATAACATTATTTAAAGGAGGATTAAAAGTATTAGGCTTACTTGGCCTACATTCTCCTGGTTCACCAGTTCCCTTGTGCCCATTAAACCAAATTTTTAGGTTTACCTTACGTGTGAAGCACTTTAAATCAATCAAGGTGTCTACCACATTCCCCCTTCCGGAAGGAACAAAGGTAAAGCCTTTCGCCAAAAAGTTTGCATGATCCACACCCACAACTTTTGTAGAATAATTATAAATCTTGAAATCATTTTCACTATTATTGCTAATGATACATGGCTCATTACCTTCATCCCTATTAATCTCCACATATTGAGCCAACAAAAAATCAGGAATATCACCATCTGAAATGTCCTCAAAACTGTCTACTTTAGTTTCAGTAGTATCATTTAACATTGCTTCATCAACATTAAAACCACTAACTTTAATGAATGTGACTGACTCCATATTATCATTTACCAAATGTGAATCAGTTTCAATAAAATCACCCATTGTGAATGTGGATAAACCATCAGCCGGGCCTTCAAAATTATAATGACATACATCGCTTTCTACAGTAAACCCATCCCCTTTCATTGCAACATCATTTTGCAAATCCAATGCATTTAAAACACTTAAAATACTAAAAATCATTTAAACCATTTAAATTATTCCCTGTATCCATGGTTGCCCCACTCGGGGAACTCCCAAGCACCACTATACCAGTATTTGAATCAATCCTTTCCAACTCACACATTTCACTTACTTTAAAAAATTCAGCTATAGCAATATCCATTAGTTCATCTGCTGGTAATTCACATTGTTTGCTTTCTACAATAACTGTCCCAACTTCCATCACCTTTTCATTGCTTGTATCACAAACATTTGAACCATTTAACACATTTCTGACATTTAAATCATTTTTTAAAGTCCATATTCGCCCCACTCGAGGAGCTCCTAAACACCACAACATCACTGTCTAACCCAGTCATTAATGGCTCACTAGATGTTTTGCATTACTTACATCAAAAAAGCCAGCCACAGCAATGTCCATAAGTAGATCCGCTATTAAAACCTGTTTCTCATCTTTTTCAGTCTCGCTCCTTGCTTTACATAGTCCCTGTAACTGCTTTCCGAAAAATGGGACTGTTGATTCTTCCCACATAGCCTCTCAGAATGCCTTATACCATCCACTGGTGGAATGGAAGATTGGGAATTCAAATGCTGCTCTCTATGTAACCTTCGCACTGACATCACTCGCTCCCCCCATTCAGCTCCCCATTGGCTCCTTCTCTGCTGTCATCATTGCGGTTACCCAAGGAAAGCGGATATACTCTTTTTTATTGTATTCATTAATATCCCTTTTTCATTTATTTTGTTTATGCATAAATATGCTACTACATACATTGTCCACATTTTGAACAACACTCACATAATTTACCCGATGCTGTTCATACTCCAGATCTGCTTGCATTGATTTATTTAAAAGTTCCAAATTACTGCATCGGGTTTCTAAAACCTGATTGTGTTAGTTGATCATCAGCCGCATAAGTTCTATACCTGCCCGATCAAATAATGAATGGAGCTCATTCAGAAACTCCTCTTTTCTTTCTGCTTCATTTGGGTACCTCCAAAGTCCAGCCACAATTAGAGGTATACAAATATTTAATAATAAATAATAAAGTAGAAAACATGAGAATACTAAATATCTAAGTACAATAAACACCAGAGTTTCACTTACAGGAGAAATAAAAATAACACAGATGGACAGATTGAAACAGATGCAGAAAAACAATACTAAACTAATCTCACTTTATTTCCTGACTGTCTAACGAATAACTGATCCCTAGCATCCAAGACCATATGTTCAAAGTTTTGGAACTTAGAACATAAAAATAAAAAATAAATAAAAACTAAAATATTCTATTTTTAACATTTTTGCAGGAGGTAAGCCCTCCTACACCCCCCATGTAGGTGGCTGTGCTCCCACACACCCTGCTAATTAAATATACCAACTCAGAGACTGCACTACATTGCAGAAAAGGATACATTTCCTGTTACTCACTGTACCATGATCTTCTCTCAAAACATTTCAAATTTCAAAACTTCAATCATATGGCCCTGACCATATGACTTTCAAAAGTTTGAAATTTGATAATCTGATAAGGATACATATATATACAGGGGGATTCAATAAATCCTACATGGTGGTTTTCACCATGTTTACTTTGTTGCTTGATGTGCACATGGCCATGGAAACATTTAAATTCAGTAAGCACCATGTAGAGGCTCACACCCCATGGAAGCAAGTTAAACAGCATAAACAATTTGGCTACCCTTCAGTTTCCCTAGCCACATGGTTGCCTTCTGGTGTACATTCAGGGCTGTGAGCACAGTGAAGATGCAAATGACATCTGAACTCATTAAAATTACTGAATCCCAAAAAGTTGGAACCATGTAGGGATGTAAACATAGTGCATGCACTCCCTCAGTGTTTGTGTTTAATGGATGGCAACTGTGAATACTTACATCAGGTTGGTGTGTCAGGTTAGACTTTCAAAGTGTTACATGTACATCTGTCAAGGTAGGAAATGCAAGTAAGCAGTGCATAATTCACAGGTTCTATTTTATTAACATCGAACATTCATTTCATTTCTGCGCAAATTGTGTTTAATCTGTCAGTTTTTTATTATTTAATTATTTTTTGGCCACTGTTTACATGATACACTGCTTAGTGCAATCATGGGAAACTGAAGAATAAAGGTTTGGCTATGCTTATCTTGTTGGCGTGGCATTGTGAGATGGGCAAAAGGGGAACCTTAAGAATGACTAGTACATAAGGGAATGTCATGTAACTCTTCCAGTAGCAGCATTGCTATACTATGACAGTTAGTAGTGAGTCGGTGGAATACACCTGCTACTTGACTAACTCTATGGCACCAGGTGTTAGTGCAGTGATGCATCCCTTTTTGGGGCCAGATGGCACTGGGTTTGAATATAGTTGTATCTAATACTTTTATCTACTTTTGTTTTACCATTGTGTGTTGGTGTGAGATGTACACATTCACTCAATAATGCATTAAAGAAAAGAAATGGGGAAGATAGGACAGCCGTGAAATGGGGAGCAATATAGGAATGTGCAGGAGGGTGGTAGGAAAGAACCATAGCTATCCATTTCTTCAGCAGTAAAAACTGATAATATATGCAGAATATTAGTTGAATATTGGACTATCACCTCCAGAGAGAGGGGTGACTACTACATAATCATGTTTTATAGCCAATTGGACTGAATCAAGTATGTCAAGAAGAGATGTGTGCAAAAATGGAGAGCTATGTATGGGATTATTATTATTTATTTATTTATTTATTTATATTGGGACAGGTGACATTTTTTTTTGAAAGGGAGAGAGAGAGAGAGAGAGAGAGAGGGGAATGTTGGAGAAGGAACATGTGTATGTCTGCATCTGGTAAGTTGGGTAGGTGAGGAAGCAATTGCAGACAGGCAAGACAAACAAGACAAGATACAAGATCAGTGATGAGCATAACAGATTAACAGATCGATGGACACCATGGATATGTGAGGGTGGGGACATCCAGGACCCATGGACGTCAAGCTAGTTGATAGTGAGAACTGATTCCTCACCTACAGGAATGTCATCACTGTCACCTCACTCCATCACTGGCTGAAGTGCTTGACATATCCTCTTCCTACTGGTCATACATAAAATGAGGGAAAGCAAACACTCAATCCAGCATAGGTGTGCACCAACACTGTGATGAACAACCCTATGCACCATCCCTGCCAGTTCAGTGCAGGTGATAAACTCACCACCCCTGCCACTACTTCTATAAGGAACCACTGGCCTATCCTCCAAGGCAGAACTACCTGAAAGGGCAGGTAGTGCAGGAGCAGCAGAAGTGGTGCTGCCAGGTCAGCTCCCAGATGTACTGGGCAATGGTGCAGGGACTGTTGAAGTGGGGGGAGGTGGATCATGTGGGGCAGGCCTACCTCACTGTGCTGTGGATCATTTTGTGCTGTGGTACACGTGGATGACATGGACACATTTTGATGACACATAGTAAAATAAAGCAACAACAAAAAAAAAAGAGATATGGGTTGGGGTGAGTGAAAAAGAAGGAGATAAGATTAGTACATTCATATGTAACATACAATGCATTAATACAATTATTTGACACTATTATCTTAACCTTTACATTTAAGACTACTACCCCCTAAAAGATATCTTATTACTTTTAAGACTAGGAGCTCCTAACCAATGCCAACTATACTACACATTGCTGCAAGTACTCTTTTACATGTGCATATATTGCACATATGCATGTTGCGGTTATCCAGATTACAGTTTACACTGGGATATGTGTGCCACTAGTATAGAGCTTTTACCTTAAACCTTTAAGTTACACATAATTGAAGAATTAACAGTTATTGTATAGTTAGGAAATTTGGCATTTGAACCCACCACCTCTGGCTAAAGTCTAATATTGTACTCTTGGATTGTGCTACAGACTAATACATACATACTTGCTTTTACAGTGGAGATATGCATGTTCAATTTGATACAACTGTATAAAATACAAAAAAAAGCTATATTTAACTTGTAATTCTACATACATACCACATGCCTCCCTCATCCTCACCAGTCTATCACCATAGGTCCTAACATTATGCTATCTCTCCATGGCAGCTGTGGAAAAAAACAGAACAAAAGAGAATACCATTATGAATACCAGTCTTGCCTATATTCAGGTTTTAAGCATTATAGGTACTTTCTGTAGTTGATACTTACACATGTGTGGGATGTCATCCTTCCAGAGGGTACCCCTCATCCTCCTCTAGAGGTCATTGTAGTGCTACCTACATTATTCACTAGTGTGGGGGATACTGGTGGCACTGGTCACAGCCCAGGCCAAACTATCTCAAGCCTCTAGCTTATACTTAGACCCAGAATAGTCCACCTGCAGCAACCTGGCACTGTGGTATTTCACTAGAAGTCCAACAAAAATCTTGGACTCCTGGAGACCCCATCTCTGAGCCCTAAATCTCACACCCAATCCACAAACACCTGCCATGTCTATCACTGATCAAGAGCAATGGAGACTGATGGTTCCAGTTAACACATTTACTGGGAATGTGCACACTGTTTGAAAATGTTGCCCATCAAGCAACATCATGCAAACATGGTGCTCTGGGGTGCGAGATTGTAAGCAGTGCACTGCAGTGGCAAGCAATGCAATTTCAAGGCTATTTGAAACACAGGCAGTTGTGTTTGTGTGTTTGAGAAATGTGAATGCCATGGCAGTCCAAAGAGCAGAAATATCCTTACAGGAATACAGTAGACAGTATACCCACAGTCATACATTTGATAATAAATGTGATATACATAGATAAATAAATGAAGAAATAACTGACACAATATTAGTGTCTCAGCCCTCATAGATTTAGTTAATATCAACTACATTATGTCAAGTGTTATAAGTGAGAATGACTATAATAGGAAGTGGAATAACAGTAAAAGTGTACAGAGCATGCTGTAGTTGAACACAGGAGCATGCACATGGCAGTCTTACACTAACACCTGTTGCCACAAGAGATTTGAAATAACAGCTCTTCATGTTTCAGTTCATTCTATAAACTGCAACATCACAACAATAAACCAAAGGTTGCACACTGTACGAGAACCCAGGACCATCTGTATTCCAGCCCTACACTTATACCTGCTGCCACAGGCAATAGCACTGATTGAATGTATCCAGTTTCTATTTTTTCTGTCTACTTTCTGGATGGTCTCTTTATCCAGTAAAAAAGTGAGAAAAACTAGAAATGAAGAAAAGGAATCTATGACATACACAGTAGAAAATGTTACTACACATGACATATTTCTACATAGGTCTGGATTTCAACTCTCACTGCAATGCACCTTCAGAAAATGGGATGGGTGCCTTATCCCTCATTATCGCACAAACAGCTTTGCATCAAAGAATTGAATTCATTCATCACACAACCAGCTCCAACATAATTCACACTGACATCAAACCATAAAGTGTTAATTGTACATTTATTAAATGTATTATATTTGGGCATAGTACACTTAGTGATCACAAAACCTGTTATGATTATTGCTTTCAAATATACAGCTCTATGTTACGCTTCTTTGTTTCTTGGTCATTCATCAGTTATCTGACCAGTACTCTGACACATGCAGTGTTTAAAGCCATTCTATATTATTGGCTTAAAATGTGTGAGGATATTAACTGGGAATAATGTGATATGCAGTTACCAACAACTGAAGGGCAGTTTGGATAGCACAAACAAACACTGAATGTTCTTTTTGGGGGGAGCAAAGGTGAGTTACTGTTATGGCACATACAAGAGTACACAGCTCTTTTGATAGAGGAAACATAGCTGAGTTACTGTTATGGCACAATGGGTCAGTTGTCTGTTCTTTTGTGGATGGGTTTAGTCAACATGGTGCTTTTCTCCTGGAAAGGGGACAGGGAGATATGGCATGTTGTATGCAAAGATGGCAACAAATCGTGCAGAATGTGAACACTGTGGGTGGTCACAGCAGAACATACAAACTGGTGCACCACATAACCACTGACATGATCACTACTACACTCAGGTGATAAACTGCAATGGGCAGTGACCAAATGGCTACTGGGTGAGGGCCTGCTAGGGAACCCTCACTAACCCCCAACGTGGAGTTCCTGGCTAATATAAGAGATCTAGACAGTTCCCAGTAGAGTGCAGGGCAGCATGTACTGGATGTGGGCTTAACACCTTCCAAGACAGCAAGTACATTCTAGGAGGAGCTTCCAGGAAGTCTTTGCTATCTGAACAGTTGAATACTGCTGTATAAGACAGCATGTGTGGGCCTTGTGCCACCTGATGTCAATCTATCAGCAGACTCTGATGATGATGGTGTCCAAAGTGAGGCACATCCAGGGTGCAGAGGTTGAATCTGACACTGAGGCTGACATACAGCCATCCCCTGCATTTCCACTGGACACAGCCTGCAGGCATATGGCTCCCTAGTCCAGTGAGCCAACAGATATTGGACAGGTGGAGGGCAAGGACATTGATCAGTGAAGTGTGGCTGCTTAGACTTCAGTACCTGTTGAGTCTGGCTGTAGCCAAAGTGTGGGTGAGATGCCACACAGTAGGAATGATAGGGGTGCTCGGAGAGGGCCTGCTGTCTCTCCTCCACCTGGTGCAGGTGTCACTTCCAGTGCCACTCAACATATGTTTAGGGCCATCATGGAGGCACAGGCACATTGCATAGGTGCTCCAGATAAATTATCAGGGTTGTGGATGTTGCACAGTCTGATGTGTGACTGCCTCCACTGTGTTGCTAATTTATTGGATTGTATGAATGACACATTGGAATGAGAGGTGTCTGTGGTGGACCAAGGAGCTTCTGTCATTTAATGACCAGTGTCTGTAATGGAACATCTACATGGAGGGGAATGGCATCCTCATGGGCATAGGTCAGCCACATCATCTGCTGTCAGCCAATATGGCCATGCCCAATCATTTTCCCATAGTGGCAGTACTTCCACTGTTCTGTCAGTGAATCTGCTGTCCATGCCCAGATGTGGCAGGTGATGGGGTTCTGGTCCTGGGCATCTTCATGAAGGGAACTCATCCAGCAGACATTGGTAATGTTCAGGTAGCAACACTGCATCTTACCTTGGGCATGGAGGAGTCAGTGCAACTCCTAGCAGAGCCAGTTCTCATGGTCAGGGGTGACAGCAATGAACTGCCACCTGCACCTTGCACAGCTCACATCTGTTTGACAGACCAAGATGTAGAGCTAGCATACAACTTTGCTGTGTTCATGCAGATACTCACACACCAATTTCACCTGGAGGACCTCTACAGACATACACACAAGAGTTACTCATTTTGTTGCACTGGCCATTTGTTGTTTTAGCCCAATGTCTGCTTTCTTCTCCTTCTTACTCACTCACACACATCACAGACCCATTTTTGTCAGCCTAGGCTTCCTGTCCCCTCCACATGTACACAAAACACCCTGTGAAAAGTTATGATAACTGTGCCATATATCTGTTTTCTGTCTTTTAGATTCAGGGGTACAAACGCTGTCTCTAATGCTCAGAGTGTGTACCTAATGTTTAGTGCTTAGTATATCTGCTTTTGTGTTGTTGAATTGCTCATTGTACCTTTGAGTTATACTGGCCTTGGAAAGTTAGATAGTTGATAGCATCAAATTTTCAGAACTGTATAGTGAATGCTCTTGTAAGGGCTGCGATGTCAGAAACTGCAATGTATAGCATTACTTTCTAACTTCTCCCTTTAATGATCTTCCACAGCACTGTAGTCAAACATCATCAGTACAGTAATACAGTATAATGTTCTCTTTTGCATGCACCTCAACAGACACGTGCAACAGCTGCAGAGACCACAGGGCTTTCTCAGCAAGATAACACTGGACCTACAAACCATGCCATGATGTATGTGGATAGACTGAAAGCCATGCCACTGTAATCTGTCTTGTATAGGATGAGGTGACATTTGACTGGCCTCTTGGTCAGTGTTTGACCATGTTCTGGTTGGATGACTGCATATCCAAACATCTGATATAGCTGATGACATCAGCAGTGTCTGTTGAAAATATGGTAATAAAAGTGTCCCACATGTTGTGGTAAAATAATGCCTCTAATGCCAAGCAAGAGCACACACACACACACACACACACACACACACACACACACACACACACACACACACACACACACACACACACACTACCTATTGAAGGACACAGACGACAGAACACAATACTTAACACAAGTGCCACAGCACAAGTGTGACTTTTGCAAGACTGCATCTAAAGTTATAGTATGTGACATCAGCAGGACATGTGTGAGACAAGATGTTGGCAGGTCTGCATAGGTTAATCACTTCATATGTTCATACAAGGCTACTAACATAGTGGTCCTAGGCTCTTAGGTTCATAGGAGGTTACTAGGTCCTAGAGCATTTTCAAACCTAGTGAAGCTGTACCATTGCTCCTTTATACATCAAGATATGTAGTCCATATTTGTGAATCCATGATCAGCACTGATTGCCTCTAAGAGTGACATGGGTAAAACCACTGAGGTATTCATACAATTTCCCGTCCATTGTCAAAGTTATACTTAAATAGGGTTATTGATGAGCTCAGTTTCATGTGAACTGTGAGTTTGTTCCATAGCAATGGCAGTCTCTGGGAGACATATCTGTCTCTCCAGCATGTCCTGTTGATGTTACAGGCAAGATTAAAATCCCTACATCAAGTGAGTCTTGTCCCATTTGATTTGCAGAGGTGCAACATTTCTGTTAAAGCAGGGATCAAGAGTGCTCTTTAGGTCAGGCACAAGTCGCATCTCAGCAGGCTATGCAATACATAGTACAGTGACAGGGCCTTCAGGATGTCCATGTAGGTCATGTGTTGAAATCCCTAGATTTTCTTGGTGAGAAACCTCTTAGAACTTTCCAGCTGCTGCAGGTATCTGATGAGGTACATGCAAAAGTGAGCATTGTAGAATATTATTGTACTGATGATGGAGGAGTACAGTGTACTGATAACATCCTTAATCTTGGATGCTGTGCCTTTACTTATGAGGTGTGCAACATAAAATGCCTTCCTTACCTCTATGGACATATGATGATCAAAGTTGATGTTGCTATCAACCTGCATTCCCAAATCTTTCACCATTATGTTCGAACTTGGGGGGGATTATTAATAGTGTGATTTGCAGGTACCCCTCCTTTGCTGAAATGGATAATAACACATGTTTTTGGGTTAAGTTTAAGTCTGTGTCTTTGGCAACACCATTTATGTATGTAAACCCATTTTGTAGTATGTTGTCATCATTTGGGGATTCATTCATAGCACACAGTTTGCAGCCATCAGTGAACTTGGTGAGCCACAGGTCATCTGTTATCACATAAATTTCTGAGAAATAGATTCCAAACAGTAGAAAGCCCAGCACAGACCCTTGTGGGACACCACTGGTATTAGATTTGCTGGTAGAGGTGGAATCCCCAAGTATGATGGTATGAATTCTGTTGGTAAGCCAGTTGGCTACCCGCCTAATGACATATGGGTTAATTCAAATATAAAAGTAAAGTCCAGGACACAACCGTAGATGCAAATCTTCTTTATATTCTCACAAAGTACAACAGATGAGCACTTTCGTCTAATGACTAGACTTCATCAGATAAAAGCAGTTAAGGGCCAAGCAGTTAGGATAGCCAGGATGACCTCCGACTACTATGATTTAGAACAAGAAATGATTTCCCTAGGTAAATGTTTTAGTGAGAGAGAATACCCTATCAAAATGGTCACTGAAATTCTAAATGAGGTTATGAATGAATGGGGTGTAAAATATAAGGCCCTTTTAGGTCAACCCCTTCAGAACACAAAAGTGGTTTTGTATGAGAGAAGAAAATACAACACAGCATGTATTATTCAATACAGTATGTTCTCGGAGGTATTTTCACACATAATTAGAACCAACTGGAACTTAATGAAAACAAATAAGGAGGTACATCAGTTAGTGGGTATACAACCCATTTTCACATATAAGGTGGGAATGAATTTCAAGAGGACCTTCGAACATGGAAGAAGGGAATCTTTACAATACAAGGCAACCACTCCTTGTGGAGCGTGCAGTGTTTGTACCTATATATGGGGAGAGGCAACTGTTAAATTAAATAACGGCCTGAATAGTATAGTTAGATTTATTAAAGGGAATTGTAAGTCCAAAATGTTAGTTTATATGGCTATATGCACTGCATGCAGTGCATACTATATAGGAAAAACTGAAAGGACTTAAGGACCGTATCTATGAACATTTATACGACATTAGGACCCACAAGGAAACAAATGCTTTGTACAAACACAGTGCATCTTGTTCTTTGTTTGTAGGATTTAAATTTGGTATAATTGATTCAGTCACAAAGGATTTTTTGAGGGGAGGGGGTGATATGAAAAATGCTTTATTATACAGGGAACTGTTATGGCAGCTCAGGCTTAAATTTAATTCCCCACCAGGTCTTAACGACTATATTAGTATAAAATCTGTATTACATAAAAAAGCTGAAAGCGTGTAATTAGTTTGAGTTATATTTAAAAATGATTTTATAATTTAGAGATTGTACAAATGGGTTTAAATTTATTCACTTAAACTACAAATACGTTTTATAGTTTTTTTATAGTTTTTTATATGACACATTAAAACAGGAAAGTTAATAGTGAACATGTGTATCACTTTAAATTTTAATTAAGTGTATTTGTTGATTGAGACTTGATGTATAAAAGTTGTTACTGGTACCAGTGCTTTTATCTGATAAAGTCTAGTCATTAGATGAAAGCGCTCATCTGTTGTACTTTGTGAGACTATAAAGAAGATTTGCATCTACGGTTATGTCCTGGACTTTACTTTTATATTTGAATTGGTTTTGGTTTCTTACTTTGTATACATATGGGTTAATTTCCAGCTGGGTGTATTTCCCACAGAGGCCTGAGTAAGGGATTGTGTCAAAGCCCTTGCCAAGTCAAGATAGGCAGTATGTATTGATTTGCCTTCATGCTGGCTTTGGTGACACTCATGAAGACTTCCACTAGGTTTAACAGGCATGATCTGCCCTTACCAAAGTCAGACTGGATTGGATCAAGAGTTTGAAGGTTACCAATGCCGTTTTGATAAGGTCCAAGATGATTTTTTCCATGGCCTTACAGTAAAGCCTGGTCAGGCTTATGTGTCTATAGTTCCCCTGGGTCGGTTGAGGGATCCCCTTTGTGCAAGGGGAGTACTGTTGCTGTTTTCCACTCTACAAGTACTTAGATTGGGGTTGAAGAGAGTACCCAGTGGTTCCGCTAACTCTTAACTCTTGCTTTACACTGTTTAGTAAGCAGCATGTGATGTTATCCAGTCCCATAGAGGCCGTGTGTTTGGCTTTGGCAAGTGCAGTTATGACCTGCTCTTTTGACATACTAGGTAGAGAACTGGTGACAGTTATGCTTTGGGGTATAACTGCTGGAGACAGGGTTGTGGATTTTTTCCAAAACTGTCTGTTAACAGGTTGGCAATGTCCTCAGGTTCACTATGACTAGTACCATCCACTGTGAGTTCAGTGCAAAGATAGGCCTTTCCTTTTAAATTGCAGATATAACAAAAAGAATGCCTTGTGATCATCCTTAGCTATGGATGCTAATTTAGTTTTGTAATTAGTTTTAGAGGACTTTACAAGATGTCACATTTGCTTGTTCAAGCTATGGAGGGTGTTTTTCTGCTGAGACTGCTCCCTCTAATTCCTGGACATCAGTTTTTTCTCATGTTGTATAATCTATTTATGCTAGCTGTCCACAAGAAATGCTTGTTTTTTTTGTCAGCAAGTTTTGACCTATTCTGGTATGGCTAAGTCTATACACTTGTAAAGATGTTTATACAGGGCATTTGTGTATACCTCCATATGTCTTTGCTGTCAGTGGTGGCAGGAGGTTTAAAACTATGTATGCCATCATTTATGAGGCTATAGTTTGCTTTGGAGAAACCTTTCAACTTTTTGGATCTTTGGGGGGGGGGGGTGTCAGGCACGATTGTCGCATTGAACATGACTGATTTATGATCAGATCTTACCAGGGATGGTCTTACATATGAGGTGGTGCAGCGATCTTCCATGTGGGTGAGTACTACATCAAGGGCATTCCATCCCCTTGTGGGGTTGCGGACTTACTGTTTCAGATCATTTGTGTTTACAAAGTGCAGGAACCTTAGGACAAGCATTTTTGAGCTCATATATGTATCCTAATCGATGGAAGGATAGTTAAAGTCCCCCATGCCTTGGGTGTCTGGTTGTATTATGAGTGACTCAAGTAGGTCCAGGAAGGCACTGTGTGTTTTTCATGGTTCATGTTGGTGGACCTATAGCTAAGAATGACATGGGGGGGTTTTTACAGTTAGTTGGACTTGGAGTAACTGTAGGGAGTCATACTGTTTAACCAGTCTTGAGGTGAATTTGTATTTCATCAAGATAGATACACCTCTGAGGGATTCAATAAAGCCTACATGGTAATTTTTCACCATATTCATGTCATAGCGTGATGTGTACCAAGCCACAAATAGTTTTAGATTCAGTAAACTCCATGTAGTGGCACGCACTCACTCACAAATACTGCAACTTCCATGGAATGCTAATTACAACGTAAATAGCTGAACTGTGCTAATGAAGCAAAGAAGCACCATGCAATGATTCAACAAGCAGTAAAGCAACTGTGTAGACTCCATGTTCATTTTGCCTGTGTATTCGATAACTTTCCAAATACAGCCACAGAAAGGAGTCTACACGGAATAAGAGTAAGTAAAAGTTCTTAGAATTGTATAGAACTGACCTTAGCATATAACAGCAGACACATCATGACATTATTAGACAGTGAGGATGCTACAAAAGTAGAGTAACAATAGCAACAATCCATTTTAAGTGCCATAGCATAAATGCAGCTTCGCTCCACCACTCCTAAATGAAGACTATACTCGTAAGTAATGTAGACAAGAAAAAGTGTAAACCCCATCAAATAGACTATTCATACTGTCATGTAAGCATATGCAATATATAGCTGATGGAATACAGTCAAATATTATCCATAATTCTATACCTCTGTGCAGATATATAGCAAGGTAATACCCTTCCTTGCGTTTACAACATTGGGGTCCCCTTCATTTTCCCTGCCCAGTTACCAACCATGTAGATTCAGGGCTGTCAGCATGGTGAAGATGCAAATGAGGTCAAAACTCATTAGAATTGCTGAATCAAAAAAATAGTAACTGTGTAGAGAGGTTCACTTCATGGAGGCACTTTCACAGTATTTGTTTGCAATGGTTGGCAACAGTAAATTATGACATCGGGGGGGGTTGTCAGGTTACACTTACAGAGGTCTATAAGTAGGTCTGTGAAGGGTGAAAGTGCTTATAAGCAGTGCACAATGCACAAGTTTTGCTTCATCCTCTGAATTTTTTGTTAAAATGTGCCATCTCTGTCCATTTTAAGTATTTTTTTTATTTTTGTCATTGTTTGTGCAATATGGCTCTTAGTGCAATCACAGGAAATGGAGGAATGAATGGCAGGTTTCATTGTGCTTGTCATATAACTGTTTCTGTGGCAGCATGTGTATGTGTAGGGCTAGAACATAGATGGTCCTGGGTTTTAGTACAGGGTGTGCAACATTTCCTTCACATTTTGAGCTCCATGTTTCTGCAATATCACAGGAATGGAGGAAAGTAATACCAGTTTTGCCTGTACTTACCTTATTTGCATGACAGTGCACGGAGGTGCTCATAACACACTAATGAGCAAGCAACTGGTGTGTTTAATAGATGCTAATTACAGTATAAGCAGATGAGATGCATTTTAAATAAGCAATCCAACATGGTGGAGCTATTCAACAAACTATAAATCATCCATGTAGCCTCCATTCTCTTTTTTCCTGAATACTTCGGATCTATATCATGTTATCGAAAAATAAAAATGTCGAACTGCACAACAGTGAAAGTGCCGAAATGTCAAGGGTCTGTTTTTGAGATCACAGTACAGTGAAGATTGGGATATTTGCCCTTTCCTCACTGTAATATGATCTCAGAATTGGAATATATATTTAGTGGGGGGTGTGGGGGGAGCAGCCCCCCACAATACCAAATTCGAATTTCAGCATTTTCGCTCTTGTGAGCGTTTGACATTTTGCATCTGCGATGTTATGATATAGAAGCAATACTTCAATACCATTGTAGTAGAGGCAAGGACATTTTTTTAACTGGACACAATGCTACGGGTTGCTGCAGCTTTGCTCCATATGTATGGGCTAGATTCTGAAGCCAATCCTGCTGGTGCTGATGACAATAGGCCTAGACCATGAAGGAGAAGAATTTTCAGGCCCAGGGTAACTTATCAGATGCTACATGACCTGGAGATTGTAGAACACTAGAAGGTGGACAAGGACACATTACAAGAACTCTGTGAGCTATGCCACCCTCAACTCAGAGCAGAGCTAATCAAGGGGAACCCGTCCAGTGGAAATTAATGTGAATGTAGCTCTTAGAATCTTAGCTACAGGTACTTTCAAATACCAGCTGGGGATGTGAAGGGTGTGTCATAGGTGTCAGCATCCAGTATCCTCCACCAATTCATGGTTGCTATGCTCATACATGTCAGTGAGAACATATGTTTTCCCTGTAGTTCTGAGGAGAGGGCCAGCAATATGTGACAGCTCTACCATGTACAGCACTACCCTGAAGTACTGGATGCCATAGATTAAACTCAAGTACACATTAAGGCACCACCTGATGAGCAGGCTAGAATCTACCTTAACCACAAGGGATACCACTCCATCAACTGCCAAGTAGTGGGTCATTCCCAGGGAAATATCTTGAATGTGTGTGCTGGCAACCCTGGCAGTTATCATGACTCCCATATCTGGTACACATCACAGCTGTACCAGAGGTTTGCTAGGGTGGCATCCCACAGGGCCATTTACTAGTGGATGATGGCTATGCACTGGAACCATGGCTGATGATACCCATCAGAAGTGCACACACAGCCATGGAAGAATGCCACACACACTCAAACCAGAAACATCATAGAGCATGTGTTTGGGCTGCTGAAGTCACAGTTTTTAGTGCTTAGATACATCTGGTGGAGCCCTGCAGTATAATTCACACACATGTACTCAAGATTTCACAGTATGTGCTATACTACACAATCTGATCCTGCAGAAACAGTTGCAACGGGATCAGCAAAGGGAGGGGACACACATCTCCCCACCAATGCTTAGATCACCACAGCCACAGTCAGAGGAAGACTTGGAGGGGGGAACCCTCAGCTGCTGTGCCTGGAAGTAGACGTAGCTGTGCTCAGTGGAATTTTGGGCCCTGTGCCACCTGATGTTTCAGCAGACTTTGACGATGATGGTGGTCAACCTGAGACATGGTCAGGGGGTGCAGCAGTTGAATCTGACACAAAGGTTGACATACTGCGATCCCCTGCATTTACATTGCACACAGCCTGTAGGCCTACTCTTACCAAATACACTTAGCCAACAGATATTGGACAAGTGGAGGGTGAGGACATTGATCAAAGGAGTGTGGCTACTGTGGCTTCAGTATCTGTAGAGTCTGACCATAGCCAAAGTATTGGCAAGGTGTCATACATTATTTCCTCCACCTGGTACAGGTGTTCTGAGCCACTCTACACAAGTATAGGGCTATTATGGAAGCACAGGCATGTTCCCATAAGTGCTCCAGACAAATGCTTAGGGATGTGGATGTGGCTTAGTCTGACATGCTTGACTGCATCCACTGCATTGCTGATTCACTGAATAGGATGAATAATATGTTGGAATAAGGGGTATCTGTGATGGACCGAGAGGCATCTGTCATGGAATGAGCGGGTCTATATCAGAACATCGAAGTTGATATTGAACACTATTCAGCGAATGCTAAGAATAGTGAAGCTGCAGAACAGCAAATTCTTTCCTCAGGAAAGAATTTGGTTGGCCATTTCTGTGGCTTTGCTATTCTTAGCGCTGTGGTGGAAAGTTAGGATTGGGTTCAGGTAATTGCGTGATTGTTTGTACATTAGGGTTAGGGGCAGGTTAAGTGAGTTAGGGTTAGGGCACAGGTTAGGCGTGTGTGCGATAGTGACAAACTTTAGGGTTGGGGCGGTTTAAGTGAGTTAGGGTTAGGGCGTGGGTTAGGTGAGTGCACAATAATGACGGACCTTAGGGTTAGGGTTTGGGTTAAGGTAAGTGGGTAGATAGTAGTGTATGTTTAGTTTAGTGTAGCGCTAGATGTAGAAATTTAAGTGTATGTATGTGGTTGCTGTTTGATTTTTGTGCTTGTGTTGTGTGTATGTGTTTCGGAGCAGCCGCTATTCTGAATGTTCGATATTTTCATGTTTAGATGTTTTGGGGCTGATGAAATAGCATTTGCTATTTTCATCTTTTGATAATGTGATATAAACGCGAATGAGCAGCGTCTGTGAAGGAGCCTCTCCTGGGAGTGGAATGTTGTCCTCATGGGTGTAGGTCAGCCCCAACATCTACTGATAGCCAACATGGCACTGCCTGATCACACTCTCGTAGTGGTAGTACTTAAACCACTCTGTCAGTGACTGTGCCATCCACACCCAGATGGGGCACGTCATGGGGTTGTGGAACTGGGCACCATGGTGAGGGGAACCTATCCAGCAGACAAGAGTCATGTTCAGTTAGAGCACTGCATCTGAGCGGGTTCTTGGATGTCAACGTGCCAGTGCAACTCCTGGCAGACCCAGTTCTCATGGTTGGGGATGCCACAGTTCACATTTGTCCAACATACCATGACATAGAGCTAGCACCCATCTTGATTGTGTTCATGCATGCACTTAAACACCAATTTCACCTGGAGTACCCCTACAGACACAAACACACAACAGTTACTTATTTTGTCTCACTGCCCCTTTCTTTTGACCAAATGTCTGCCTTCTTCTCCTTCATGCTCACACACGCTCGCTGAACTCTTGTGTCAGCCTAGGCTTCCTGCCCCCCCCCCCCCCCCACACACACACACACAACACCCTCTGCAAGTGATGATAACTGTGACACATCCTGTGTTCTATCTTTATGATTCAGGGATACAAAATCTGTGTCTGATCCTCAAGGTGCATAGCTAATGTATCTCCATTTGTGGTGTTTAACTGGTTATTGTACGTTTAACTTATATTGGCCTTGGAATGTTCCGAAGTTGATTACATCAATATGTCACAGCGCTATAGTGGATACTCTTGTATGGGTTGTGAAGAAAGAAACTACAATGTGTTTAACTACTTTCTGACATGTCTGTGCACTGCTTGCATCAGGCAGTCAGCCCTGAACTAACACTGTGGCAACTGCTGCATTTACAAGGTAAGTCCTGAACCTGGAGTGTCTGTTTTAATAATATCATGGCATATTCTTGTATTTCATTACTTGGTACAGTAAGAAAATCAAAGGTCAGAGATTTGTACAGAAATTAACTTAACATGTGACAGCAAAGAGGTTGTAACTGTGAACAATTTTACTTACAGAATAAACAGTTTCATATATATTATTCTCGTGGCTCTGGTGCATCTTTTTTCTGTTTTAAGTTAATAATTGTGATAGTATCAGATTCACTGACCAGGTTACTTTGGTTTGGTTTGGTGTCCCCAAAGTAGTGATGATCACTGCATGCCCTCAGTTTAGCACCATACATTTGTAATGGAAAATCATTGAAGAGAGAAGTTAGAAAGTAATGATACACATTGCAGTTTCTGACTTCACAACCCTCACAAGTTCAAACAACAGGCAGGATGCAAAACAAGGAGAGTAACAAGAGCAACATATCCTTGTTTGTGCCATAACAGTAACTCAGCGTTGTTCCTCCCTTCACAAGAACAGTGCACCCTTGGATGTGTCATAACAGGAACTCAGCTTTGCCCCCCCTGAAAGAGCAGTCTATGATTGTTTGTGCCATCTAACCTGCCATTCAGTTGTTGACAACTGCATATCATATTATTACCAGTAAATATTCTCACACATTTTAAGGTAAGACAGAGATTATATTTGCAAGCAATAATTATAACAGGTTGTGTGATCACTAAGTGCACTACATCAAAATATACTACATGTAATAGATATGCAAATAACAGTTTATGCCTTGATGTCAGTGTACATTCAGTTGCACTTGCTTGTGTGAAGAATTACTTTATTTCTTTGCTGCAAAGCTGTTAGCGTTGCAAAGAGGGATAAAGCACCCATCCTGTTTCTGAAGGGGCACCGAAGTGAGAGTTGATATACAGTCCTATGTAGTCATATCGTATTTCATAGGCTATTATTTCAAAGCTTAGTCCTAGGCTAACTACCTTTGTGGGCCATTTTAAGCCTAGCCGTTTACCCCCATCTGAGAATCAAACCCTTGACCTTGTGTTTGTAAGGTCAATACCTTAACCATTACACCAACCTCGTGTGTACTAACATTTTCTACTTTGTATGTCATAGATTGATTTTCTGCATTTCAACTATTTCTCCCTTTGTTTTTCTTATTTTTTTTTTTGGGAGCGAACCAGTGTTTGCATGATACGTTGCTTAGCACAAATAGCTTTGGCTGTGCTAATCTGGTTTGTGCGAAGCACTGCAGTGCACAAACTGGACGAATGGATCACCCACGTAGCAGACAGAACCAAGACAGCAACAAATAGAAACTGGATGAATTCAATTAATAAGAAACACGCTTACCAGCAGTGCGCACCCTCAAACAATCTACATGATCGTAAGTGATGCATAACATTTTCAAATGTTGCAAAACAAAAAAGTGTACACTCCCAGTAAGTGTGATAACTGTAATTGGTGGGAAAACATCATTCTGCATCTGTCTTGATCTCTGGTAGGAATGGTGTAGGGAGGGACTGAGATTCCGTGCTCAAAGATGGGGTGTCCAGGAGTCCAAAGTGTTTGTTGAACTCCTAGTGAATGAGCATGGGGCCAGGCTATTCCAGAGGGATTACTGTGGCTCAGATTACAAGTCAGAGGCATGGAGTAATCTTACCTAGGCTTTGACCAATGCTACCGGTATGTCCCACACTGGTGACCAATATAGACATCACTTCAGTGACCTATGGAAGAGGAAGATGGATACCCTTGAATGTTGGATCAAGGAATGTAGGAAATGGGGGTACCCCACAGATGTGTAAGTATCAATTACAGAGACTACTTGTAAGAGTTAAAAGCTGAATACCATTATGAATATCAGTCCTGACATATTCAGCTTTTAACTCTTGCAAGTAGTCACTGTAATTGATACTTTCACATCTATGGAGTGTCCCCAGTCCTAAATTCCCTGATAAAATGGTCTAGGGTATCCTGCTTCCTCCTCCTGAGGTCATCAAAGTGGTGTTGACATTGTTCACTAGTGTGGGGGATACCTGTAGCACTGGTCAAGGCCCTGGCAATACTATTCTATCCTTCAGATTTGTATTTTGAGCCTGAATAGTCCCTCTGTAGTTACTGGTGCCCATGATGCTGAGCTAGGAGTCCAACAAACACTTTGGACCCCTGGAAACCTCACCTCTGTGGTCAAAAGTGTGCTCCCTCACCACAAATACCAGACATGACTACCAGAGATCAACCCAACGTAGAATGAGGTTCTCCTGCCAGTTGCACTTTATATCCTGATGTTTTGATGCCAATTCCAGTTATCAGTCATTACTGGGTATGCGCACAGTGTTTGAAAATTTTGCACGATGCTTACCATCATGCAAACGCAGTGCATGGGTTCTCCACTTCCATTGTTTGTACTACACAGCGCATTGCACAAACAGTAGCCAAAAAATATTTAAATGATGAAAACTAAAGAAAGGGAAAAGCAAATGCCATACTGTCATAGTAATCTTGGACAGAATCACTACTATCTGTGCCATAGCTCTCAACCTTCTATCTCCAAGATGAGGAACAGTAGCCCTCATAATGTGGAATAAATGGGCAAAATGTGGAAAACGTACTGATGGCTTACTAACATCTTAAAGTAATGCAGAACGTCATGCAACATGAACTTTTTAAGACTAAAAATGAGGTATGTGAGAGGTATAATATGTGTAGTCCTGGTGGTCATAGTGGCATTTCACTCAAATTCATGCATTGGAGCTGTTTGATTTACATGGTATTGCACTCTGTATTCACTTGTAAGCTGTTGTGGCTAACAGCCATACACAGAAATGCTATCCACATTCACATAAGAAGTGTTGCGGCCAGCAAGACTGCTGCAAGCCGTGAAACCTTGCTTACACGTGCAGCACCTCATTAATATGCATGCCATGATGCCACACGAGGAGCAACATTGCATCCACAATAACACTCTGTGTAGGCTATGTGTGAAGCTTACAGGAGTTTATTGAATCATGGGCTTCCTTCTTTCTTTCTTTCACATTCATTTTGTGGCCTGAATGTGTGGAAGGCATTATAGTTTTTCATGGCCAGAGTACTCTCTGCAGCCCTAAACCATGTCTCTGTGTCTGTATAAACATCGACCTCTTCCCAAATAACTACTGCCTCCATTCAGTGTAGTTTTTGATTTACACTCCTAGTATTAAGCAGCAGAAGCCTGAGTTTGTCTTTTGAGGATATTTTTATGTCAGGAATTTTGTTCTTATGACATTGCCTAAAAAGCCACTACTGGGGAGGCAAGTACCTTGGCCAGGAACCGAAAGGAAAGATGTGACAGATGAAGTCTATCCCTGGCAAAGCAACATGGTCTGTCAACCATATCATCCCAAGCTGACAAATACTGGATCCCCCTGGAGTGACACAAGTAGCTAAGAAAAATTGTTGAAGTCGATAATTATTTTGTTTGCATTGAGGCATCATCCTGGGTGAAGCTAAAATGCTGCTTAGGGCTACAGACATACCTGTCTGGGACAGATAATCTGAGAGCTCAGTCATATCTCTCTTCATATAGTCCAGTGAGGTAAGTTTCAAGTCATTAACTTCAACATGGAGTACAACAGAGATGTAACTGTGCTTGTAGTTAAGAGACTTGAGTATGTGCATGACTTTGTAGATCCTGGCACCTGACACGTTGCTGACCATGACTTTCTCCTTGTACAACCTGGTGAGGGGAACATCTGTGTGTCTCACTGTGGATTTACCTATGACCAAGACATTGGTTTTCAGGTGTTTTGCCTTAAGAGATTAATGGCTGGCACACTGATATCTTTGTTTTTATGTGTAGTGGGTTCAGTTGGGACTGTAATATACTTGAGAGAGAGTGTATTTATTCTAGATTCATAGTATAGTTGCATCTCTGATGTATAATATTTGTAATTTTTACAAGTACATGGTTGCCAGTATGCATGAGGCAATAGAAGCCATATTTCTGTAAACACAGTCTGCCTTATTAAGGATATTTAGATGGTTGTTGTTAGCAGAATGATTTTGTGAGCAGCACCAACTGGGTCTGTCTCTGAGAGACATGACTGCCAGCCCAGATGTGACTGTACAATCAGCTAACCAGTAGTGAAGGTTGCTCTTGAACAGGGTTATTGAGAAGCACTGCTTCACATGCAGTGGGTGCTTATAACAGAGGAGTGTGAGTTGCTGGGGGATAAATCTGTCTCCCCTGCATGTTCTGTTTGTGAAACAGGTTAGGTTGAGAACCCTGGCCCAAGTTATTCCTGTCCCATTTGATTTGCAGATGTCTAGAATTTCCAGTAGGGAAGGGTCTGAGGCTTCTCTGTAGATCAGGCATAGGTCACCTCTCAGCATAGGTCACCTATCAGCAGCTTGCAGGAAACTGAGTACAGTGCCAGGTCTTGTAGTCTTTCCATGTATTTGATATTTGGAGGACCTGCATTCTCCCAGTCACAGACCTTTATTTTTTGTCCAATTGCTGCAGTTGTCTAGTGAGGTGCAGACAGAAGGGAACCTTGTACTTTGCTAGTGGTCTGATAAGGATGGAGTACAACAGATTTATGACCTCCCTGATCTTGGATGTGATGTCCATATGTATGATGTGTGTAATGCAGAATGCATGTCTCACTACTATGGACACATAGTGATGAAAGTGTAAATAGCTATGAACATGTATTCACAAGTCTCACAACACTGTGTTTGAGCTGAGAGGGGTGCTGTGTATATCATAATTAGCATGGGTACATCATTACCAAAGGGGACAATGAGGCATTGTTTGCTGTAAGGTTCAGTCTGTGAGTCTGGCACCAATCAATTGTCTATGTCAGCCCCTTCTGTAATATGTTAACATCACTGGGGAACTCTATATGGATGTGTCCAATTAACAGTCATCTGCAAATGTGGTAAACCACAGGCCTTCTACTGTTGGATGTGCCTGATGGCCTAGCACCAATCCTTGTGGTATTCCAATGTGAGTAGGGAACTGGTGGAGGTGCAGTCCTAACTGTGACAGTGTGTGTTCTTTTGGTAAGCCAGTTGTCTTTCCAGCTAGTACTGTATGACTTAATTCCCAGATGAGACATTTTCAGTTTGAGACATGAATGGGGGATATTGTCAAAGGTCTTGGATAACTAAAAATAAGTAGTATACTTAAAACAAACTGGCAAAAACAACTAATAAAAATGAAAAACAGGAACGGGAGCAAGTATGCAGTCCATAAATGAAGAAAGTTTAATAACAAGTTTTAAGCGCTTTTTGTCAGCCCAACAGCTGACTTCCTCAGAAACAATTAAGACCAATAAAATGTTCCTTATATATGGAACAAGTTCAATTGACAGTCACCAATTGCATCAATCATATTAAAGGAACAGTAACTAGTTATGACCTAAAAGTAGTAAAAAAGTGAAAAACTAGTAAAAAAAATAGCTACCTATGTTAATAAACTGCGCAAACTAACACTAAATATAAATATGAATATATATGTATTTTCATATATATAAATTGAGACACCTAGACATTTAAACAATAGAGATTAATGTGAATGCACCTGGTAAAAGTGTGTTGTTAAAACAACAGCATGTTTACATTAAGTCACCTCTTAAGACTGTTTAATTTTAAAATGCTACTAATTGAGCAAGAGTCATTCAGCCCCGGGAAGCTGTATGCATTCAACCTCACCTGCCAGGCTAATTCAAGTTCCTCAAGTTTAAAGGGTCTCGGACCACCCCTGCTATCAGTTTTAGTTTGATCAATAATGATAAATTTAAAAGCAAGGTCATTGTAACAAGATATGTGTTTTGCTAGTGCATTCTCAAGTTTACATTTCTTAATGGCATATTGGTATTCGTACATTCTGTCGCGTAGTCTTCTCTCAGTTTTTCCTATGTAGAAGGCTGCACAGGATGTACACCTTGCTAAATATGTAACAAAAGTGGAATTACAGTTAAATCTACCCTTCAGCTTACACAATGTAGCATTAATCTGGAAGGAATTTGTTACTTCCACAAATTTGCAAAAGTTACAGTTTAAACATTTATGCATACCAGAATTTCGAACTATGGGCATATCATGGTGTTCCAGTAGTGTTTTAAGGTTTTTGCCTCTCCTAAATGTCACTCTGGGGCATTCACCTACTTTTTGGTAAACATTGGGGTACATCTTAAACAACTCCCAATTTTTCTGTAGAATAGCTAAACACATATTGCTCTGTGTACTGAACATGGTGATAAAATTCGTAGGGGTGTTGGTGTCCTCATAACTGATAATTCCAGTAGTATTTTCATTGGTTTCATCTAACATATTACCCAAGCTCGTAGATAGCATAGTAGGTTTTGCACATAAAAGTGGGACATAGACTCTATCATGTCTGTTATCTGTCACCTCTTGTATGAGCATGTCTAAAAGGGGTTCGGGGTACCCTCTGTGGAGAAACATACTCTTAAGTACTCTACACTCGTCAACAAACTCATCATCCAAGCTAATCATTCTGTATGCTCTCACCAATTGGCCCTTAATGACAGATCTCTTGGTGGAAAGGGTGGCTACTTGTGTAGTGGAGAAAGGTGTTAGAGTACATGTTTTTCCTAAAAATCCTTGCTGTAAAGCTGTTCAAAACATAATTCTTATTTAAACATATATCCAAGTATGCAATAGTATCTGAATTAAATGCAGACATAAATTGTAGGAAATCAGTAGTACTATTAAAGTGTTCCAATACCAACTTGCTCTCACTTTCATCTCCATTGAACAAGATGAAGATGTCATCCAGGAACCTGGTGTAAAAAATGAAGGTATTGGAAAACTTATTAGCTTTAAAAACATACTCTTATTCCCAATATGCCATAACTAAATTGGCTATACTACCTCCACAAAGGGACCCCAGTGCGACCCCTACTTTTTGCAAGAAAAACTTGTTTTGAAATATAAAGTAATTGTTGGTTAGTACTAGATCTATAAGCACTGAAACCAATTTAATTTCTCTGCTAGTTGCATTGTGTCTCTTCAGCATGAAGGCCACCCATTCCAGTGCTATTTTGTGGGGAATGCAAGTATAGAAGTCTCTCACATCTATGGTGAGAAAATTGTAATTCACATTGAAATCTAGTGATCCTATTTTATCTAAAAATGACCAAGAGTCTTTATATATTTGGGACTCATTTATTAGATATTTCTGTAGGATGGCGTCCACAAGTTTGACACAAGAATAAGTTGGTGACCCTCTACTGTCCACTAGTGGTCTCAGTGGTGGATTTTTAGTACATTTATGGAACTTAGGGATGCTGAAAATGCATGGTATCTAGGGAACAAAGTTGACACATAATTATGAGTCTTCTGATCAATACTACCATCAATGAATAAATCCTCAATACATTCCTTGATGGTGTTATAAGCTTTGTTAACTTCAGATCGTGAACTAGTAGCATATGCTTCTGTATTAAGCGGCCTATCCATACGATGTTGCTAATCAGAAGTACTAAAGACCACCGATCCCCCACCCTTATCTGGCTTACAGAAACATAAGCCCTGTGATCTAAAAAACCGTAGACAGTCACGCTCATCCTTATTTATGTTAGTAGTGGGGTTGCGTGCAGACCTGGTCATATTGATGTGTCTAATATCCAGTTTGCAACACTTCTCAAAGAATTCTAACACCGGGTGTAAAGGAGGGTAATAAGTACTAGGGACATAAAATTTGTCCTGGTGGCCAAAGTTCAATACATTACCCATTAACAAATTGAAGTTAAGTTTCCTAGTATAGGATTTAATGTCCACAATAGTGTCCAGTATATTCCATGGTTTGGATGGCACAAATGTCACACCTTTTGATAAAAAGTCAACCATATCGGTACTGAACTGGGTGGTACTAAAATTGTAAAGTTTAAAGTCCCCTGCTTTATTCAAAATGATCACCGGTTGTTGTGGATTGGATCGATCCTCATCATGTCTAAGTCTCAAGTTGTCAAAGTCCAAAATACTCTGGATGTCGAAATTCAAAGTGGACTGGTCATCACAAGTGTCGGGGCTGGTAGGAGGTAAAGAAGATACTGAACACTTAGACCATTGTTGAGTTATTAGTTCTTGTATTTGCTGAACCTCCGTTTGCCCTTGGATTGGGGTTTCTGGAAATTCTTCTGTTTTGGCCTGACCCCCAAAAAGGGGCCTTGCTGAAAATTTTGATGTTGGTAAGGTAAATTGTAGCCAAGGTGAGCACTACGTAACCTCTCACTCCAAGGGACATCCCTCGGTTCACCTACATAAGGTGCAGGACCCGAAGGTCTATGGTTACTATGTGTGTTGGTGTTGACCACATTCTCATGACAGGAACCCCCATCGACCGTGTTGCCACCACTTTCAATTGTGGTCTCATTCTGACCACCATTGGCTGTAGTTGGTTGGTTGGAGTGAACGTTCCCTTTTCTCCAAACCTCTGCTGGTGGTGGGTTAGGGTAGGCAATACCTGAGTTGTATGCCTTACAGTCTCTTTCCAGTTTTTTGAGTTTGTTAGATTTCAGTTTGAGCATATACTGATCAATGCTAGTAAACACACAACCATACCCGTATTTGTATCTACAAAACTCATAATGTGCTTGTATAGTTTTATCCAATTCTGTTACATAATGTGACAAGTCTTCTACCCATAAGGTGTAGTGTTTTATCATAATTTCAGTAAGCGCAAACCCTTGCCGGTCGAACAATTTTACCAAATCGATGTGGAAGGCAGAACCAGCCTCCAACCCAGTAGGGTACGGAGCACACCTCAAACCTTTAGGTACAACCCTCCGAGTGAGACATTCTCGGAAGTATGAAATTTCAAGTTGTAACTTCTTGAGTTTGACTAAGCAGGCATCAAATAGTTTAAGCCTGTTGTTGATACCATCAGTATTGATGCTGTTATTATGGTCAGCAACATTACCAGCATTAACAGTGCTGGCTTCGTTAGATAAGTGGAATCCATTATTTAGGCAAGTTGTTAAAGAAGGAGAAGTGCTATTACCTTCAGGTCCAATCAGTCCCACAGTGCTCTGATGGCCCGTCTCACTCTGTTGTAAGTCCCCAGGAATTGAGCCCACAAACGGAGGAGTTAAGCCCACAAGCAGAGGATCACCTGGGCTTGATGTGTTCAAATCACTTAGCTGGCTCCTTGCAGTCACATTCCCATCCGCTGAATGGCTCCTTACATTCGGGTTCGCATCCATGGTTAGCTGAATGGTGTTGCATTGTACTGGTGGTTTAAAGATGTTATTAACATTAGTGTTCCTTGCTACAGTCATCTGGTTCACTTCACAAGTAATAGTAGATTGTTTAGAAGCCGAAGAGTCACCCGGCTTTTTATTTGTGCTAACCGGAAGTTCACCAGTTGGCCTCTCAGTTCGAACATTAGTTGATCCTTCAGACTGGCTAGCATTTACATCTGAATATTGTCGCGGTGTCTCAATGGAAGTTAAAAAAGTTTGCCAAAGATCACGTTGGTCAAAATCCAACTGGTCTAATCTTGAAAAAATATGGTCAATCTTACTATTGAGAGAATCCAGTAGGCTGCCCATGACCGGGTTATTGTCTACATCCAATAAGTCTCCGACAGCCAGATTTGGTCTAAAAACCTCAGGAGTATCCTGTGGATCAAAAGGACTGCTGCTGCCGCCAGAGCCTGTTGCCATGACAAACCAATACTTAAAACAAACTGGCAAAAACAACTAATAAAAATGAAAAACAGGAACGGGAGCAAGTATGCAGTCCAAAAACGAAGAAAGTTTAATAACAAGTTGTAAGCGCTTTTCATCAGCCCAACAGCTGACTTCCTCAGAAGCAATTAAGACAAATAAAAAGTTCCTTATATATGGAACAAGTTCAACTGACAGTCACCAATTGCATCAATCATATTAAAGGAACAGTAACTAGTTATGACCTAAAAGTAGTAAAAAAGTGAAAAACTAGTAAAAAACATAGCTACCTATGTTAATAAACTGAGCAAACTAACACTAAATATAACTATGAATATATATGTATTTTCATATATATAAATTGAGACACCTAGACATTTTTTAAACATAAGTAGTATGCTCTATTAACTGCCATCCCGGTCTTCGGGATCAGTATCAAAGAAGTCCACTAGATTCAATAGGCAATATCTATCCTTGAAAAAAAAAAACATGGGTTAGTTATGTCACTGTGGATAAGGTCCATACTGATCCCTTCCTTAGCTTCGCACATAAAGTTTGTTACACTTATAAGGCAATAGTTGCAGTTCTGCATGTTACTAGATTGATGTGCCTTGCATATGACACAGCATTTAATATTACTTTCTGTAGAGTAGGTGATACGTGTGGAAAAAAGTACTGAGACACTGTGGTTGTATTGCTTGGGGGAGCAACACATGGCTGTATTGCAAATATGTGACATACTGTGAGATAGGGCATTCATTTTTTTCATCTTTACATATGTAATCTCATGTCATACACAAGAAATGGACAATAAGCAGTAGTAATACTTAATAATATATAGTTTTTCATTGTGCAACAATAAGCAAAGTGTATACACATGAAAGATACACCTGTAGTGCACAAGAGCAAGCTGCACTGATAAAGTCTGACAGTTACTACTAAGTCTATGAAACCCATTTGCTGCTTAACTGACTTTGTGGCAGCATGTGTTAATGCATTGATACTTTCCTTTTTGGGGGCAGATGGTACTGAGTTTGAATCCTTTTCTCTCTGTCTTGTTTTCTTTTCCCAAGTTTGCACACCAAAGGTAAAGCAAAAGTAGTTAAAACTATTAGATACAGCTGTATTCCATCACAGTGGCCCAAAAAAGAAAAGTATCAATGCATTAACACCTGTTGCCACAGAGTCAGTTAAGCAGCAGGTCTATTGCACAGACTCAATAATAAATGTCAGACTTTAGCAATACTGCTCACATTTGCACAGTGCTTAGCAGTGTGCAAATGTGTATCTCACATGCGTATATACTTTGCTAACTATTGTGCAAACATGCTGTCCTTACACTATGGAAATGTATATATTATTCTGTGTTTCTGTTCTTTACTGTCCACTCCCTTTGTATTATATGAAAGTGCATGTAGAAACATTACAAAATGAGGGCCCTATCTAACTGTATATCATGAATTAAAAACACATCCATGTGTTGGCACCCCCCCAAGCACTACAACCCTGGGGTCTCTGTACTTTTTCCACACATATATTAACCACACTACAAAATGTAATATCAAACATTGTGTGTTATGCAATGCACATCAATCTGGTAACATGCAGAAGTACAACTACTGACCCATATGCATAAAAAGCCTTATCTGCACGGCTACTGCAGGAATCAGCATGGACCATATCCACAGGGAGAGAGTTAACCTTCAGCACACTTAACTGTACCTAATTTGGGTTTGGCAAGGGTAGATCTTGCTTATTAACCTTTGTGGACTTCTTGGATACTGACCCCAAAGACCTGGATGAGGGATAACAGGACATACCACCTATGTTGAGGTACCAAGGCCTCTGACACTATACCCCATTCAAGTGTCATAGTGAAGGTCTCCCACCTGAGAATCAGGCCATAAATATTAGATGGAGACCGAACTGGCTCAACAAAAGAATGCACACTCTAAAATCTGGGGACTGCACCTCCATCACTAGCCCACTCACCAGTGGAATACCACAAGGATCTGAGCTGGGCCCTCAACTGTTTGGGAAATACTTCCATGAAGCACAAGCAACAGTAGATGGTCTGTGGTTTACCAAGTTTGCTGGTGATTGTTAACTGGATGCCCTCATATTGTGTCCTCCAATGATGATAACATTACAGCAGGAGCTAACACAGACAAATGATTGTTGACAAACTCATGGACTGAACTTTAAACATACAATGACTGTTTGCCACCTCTGTCAATGAAGTACTCCTGCTAATCATGATATACATAGCACCCCGCCCAAGTTCAATCATGGTGTTGTGAGACTTAGGAACACATGTTGATAGTAATCTACACTTTCATCAGTATATGTCTATACTGGTGATGCACACAATCTGCATTTTGCACATCATACATATGGACATCACATCCAAGACCAGGGTAGTCATACCTCTACTGTACTCCTCCCTTATCACACCAATAATAGATTGCAATGCTCACATCACTCTGTACTTCATCAGACTCCTGCAGCAATTGAAGAGATCACAGGGTTGTGCTTGGGAGATTCTCAGACCTCCAAACATGACATAACAGAAGGGCTGACATACCTGGCACTGTACTCGGTATCATGTAGGCTGCTGAGTGGTGACCTACAGCTGCCCTGCAGAGTAGTCTCAGATCTTAGCCTTCTGTAAATGATGGACATCTGCAATTTAAGTGGGACAACTATAATTTGTCCCAGGGTTCTCAACCTAGCCTGTGACATAAACAGAACATGCTGGGGAGACAGATATATCACACAACAATTTACACTTCTCTGTAAAAGGCTCCCACTGCATGTGAAGTAATGCTACTCAATGACCCTTTTCAAGTGTAACCTTGACTACTGGTTGGGTGATTGTAAAGTCACCTCTGGGTTGACATCTATGTCCCTCATGAATAGATTCAGTTAGTGCTGCTCAAAAACACACTCTGGTAAAAATGACCATCCAACTATTCTTACTAATGGTACTAGTGTTTAAACATATCTAGACTTTTAAAGACTCTAGTGCTATTAGTCTAGTAGCCTTTTATGAACCTATGAAGCTATAAGCCTATGCAGGCCTCACAACCTGTTTACAACCACATGGCTTGCTAACGTCATCTACTATAAGTTCACCTGCATTCTTGTATAAAACAGATTTGTCCCATGGCACTTGTATAATGCACTGTACTCTGTAGTCTGTGTACTTAGATAGGAAGAAGATCTGTTCTCACTGCAGACAACTGTGTGTGTGTGTGTGTGTGTGTGTGTGTGTGTGTGTGTGTGTGTGTGTGTGTGTGTGTGTGTGTGTATAGCAGAGCAGATATGTTTATCCTACAGTTAGTTTTCCAATTACATGGACTGCCAGTATTTTGACACTTGCTCATGCCTACACATCCATTTCATAAAGGCCTCATCAAAAGCTTGTCTCCCACATGGCCTGCTGATGTCATATACTATAAGTTCACCCACATTCCTGTATAAATCAGACTTTAGCTGTGGTGTTTGTGTTAAGTACTGTGTTCTGTAGTCTGTGCACTTAGATAAGTAGGGGTTCTGTTCTCACTGCAGTCAAGTAAGTGTATGTCTGTGTGTGTGTGTGTGTGTGTGTGTGTGTGTGTGTGTGTGTGTGTGTGTGTGTGTGTGTGTGTGTGTGTGTGTGTGTGTGTGTGTGTGTGTGTGCTGTTGCTTGACATTACAATCAGCATTTTGCTCATGCCTACACATCCATTTCATAAAGGCCTCTTCAAATCCTTGTCTCCCACATGGCCTGCTGATGTCATATGTTATATGTTCACCTACACTCCTGTATAAATCAAACTTTAGCTGTGGTGTTTGTGTTAAGTACTGCGTTTTGTAGTCTGTGCACTTATATAAGTAGGGGTTCTGTTCTCACTGCAGTCAACTGTGTGTGCATGTGTGTGTGTGTGTGTGTGTGTGTGTGTGTGTGTGTGTGTGTGTGTGTGTGTGTGTGTGTGTGTGTGTGTGTGTGTGTGCTGTTGCTTGACATTACAGACAGCATTTTGCTCATGCCTACACATCCTTTTCATAAAGGCCTCTTCTAATCCTTGTCTCCCACATGGCCTGCTGATGTCATATACTATAAGTTCACCTGCACTCCTGTATAAATCAAACGTTAGCTGTGGTGTTTGTGTTAAGTGCTGTGTTTTGTAGTCTGTGCACTTAGATAAGTAGGGGTTCTGTACTCACTGCAGTCAACGGTGTGTGTGTGTGTGTGTGTGTGTGTGTGTGTGTGTGTGTGTGTGTGTGTGTGTGTGTGTGTATGTGTGCTGTTGCTTGACATTACAGACAGAATTTTACACCAGCATGTGGGATACTGTCATCTTCTTCTTAACAGACACTGCTGATCTCATCATCTATATTAAATTTTTGGATATACAGTACTCTCACCAGGACACGTTCTGGTCAGACAGAAGTCGCTTCATCCTATACAATAACGTTTACAATGACATGACTTTCAATATCTCCACATACATCATGGCATGGTGTGTAGGCCCTGTGATTATCTTGCTGAGAAAGCCCTGTGGTCTCTCCAGCTTCTACATGTGTCTGGTGAGGTACATGTAAAAAAGAGCATTATACTCTATTAGTGATGTAATTATGTTTGTCTACAGTGCAGTCATACAATCCTAAAATATCAATAAGATGGTCTGACTTAGGATGTGCACAATGTAGGCTCTTAATAGCAGTATGGACAGTTGATGGCAAAGTTCATATTGCTATCCAAATGTGTTCCCAGTGCTTGCATCACTGGATTTCTCAATAGCAGGACTTTTGTCAGTGCAGTGATTAACATGCATCTCTACTTTTCAGATGAACATCAATACAAGCACACATTTATGCATTTATTTGTAGATCATGTGCTTTTGTCACAATTTAGTTGTATGTGTTAACTTCCACTGCACTATTATGTTTTCAACATTGGTGGCTTCAATGATTGCACACAATATGCAAGAATCAGCTAACTTGGTAAGCCAAAGGCTATACACTTTAGCCTAAACTGCTGAGAAATACAGTTCAAACAGTGAAGGGCCAAACAAAGATCCCTGGGGTTTGCCAGTGGTGACAGCTCTACTGGTACAGGTTGATTCACCAACTTTCACATCATTTCTGTCAATGAGCCAATTGTTTACCCATCAACTGATGTAAGGTTTAATCCCCAGCATGTTTTTTTTTTCAATGATACCTGCATGTGTGATGGTATCAAAACCCTAGGCCAGATTGCAATGGGAAACATGCACTGTCTTATCTTCATCAGGCCTAACACATGGAATCAATGTGCTGTGACAACATCACAGATCACCTATGGCATGACCCAGCACATTCTCCTTCCTGATACAATTGAATACACAGTTCAATGCATCCTCAACATGAGCTATGTTCCCATACAAGGGTGTACATCAACATGCATCCACCTGAGTTGGGTGGACAGCACCTGATGCATGCATGTATAGAGACATCCTGACTCTCCTTGACTGTGAGGTAGACCACCATGTCATCAAGAACATCCTCTACACGTGCACTAGTAATATTATAGGTCTGTGCAACAGACCTGTGTGAGTTGTTACTGCTGCATCAGGTCCATTACATCCGATGGATATCCTCAAAAAGGACAGCAAGGGCATGGATGATGACAACAGTATCATCATGTGGAACTTAAACAGGTCAAGCCATTTGACAAAAATCCACACTGAGGTATTCAATCAACACTGTCATATGTGGCCATAAGCAGCTAGATCTCCAAATGGGTAGATCGGTGTATGATATATGTGGCATCTCCCTATGAATAAATGTGTGATGTCACATATGTTTTGGGTCCAGTGATCAGGCCGATTCATCAGGTGAGTCTGCTAAGCCCATTCCCGCCCATTATTTCAGTGATGGACATCACAGTTGACATAAAGATATTGTGTCCAAACAGCTGGCTGAAGAACTACAGCTTGTGTGCAATCATTGACTCCAACTGTGATATAATACAGACAGTATCAACACATACCAGAGACTGCTGCCACAACCTTGACAACACCTGCATTGACGAGACACATGGAGGGATTTGTTGAATCAGGAAACAGACACATCACCGAAGTATAATGTGGACATTACACCCCACAATCAGAACTATAGGCATGTGACCTGTGTCCTGGGGTAGAGGGTAAGTGGTCCACCAGCATATGGTCACTATGCTGACTACTCCCTTGAATATGACACAAGTACTGGCTATGTGAAGGACATGGTCATCAGAGGCCATAATATCTTAATGGTTCCCAGACTTCATTACACCAATAACTGTGTGCAATGCACTTTACCTCATGTAGCTCCATACACATCATCCAGTGATGTGTAACTGAAGTGTACCACCTTTGTCACAGTGTTCTGTCACACAGCTTATTGGCCATACCTAGGCATTCATTCTGGGGAATATACATGGCTGCCTGGTGGTGCAGAACAATAACAGGTTCATAAGTGTTTACTAGGCTAATGACCACAAGAGCCTTATTATGGCTAGCCATGCATCCCAAATCTTTGACAAGTTCTGATACCCTTGATAAATGTAAGCAGGGTCTTGGGAGATAAAACATTTACAAGCAGAGGCCAAAGAGATGAACCATTTACAGGTTGCCTGTGTCCATTAGAAACATAAATGCCAAACCAGGGATGAATTTTCTGTTCCCCATCCAATTGTCCAAATTGCACTTGAATTCGGTTAGGGAGGAACTCTGCTTCACATGGATGGGGAGCCTGTTCCAAAGACAGGGTAGTCTCTGGGTACATACCTGTCTCACCAGCAGGTCCTATTTAGATTACAGGCATGGTTTAAGTCTTTAGAAAAGGTAATTCTGGTGCTGTCTGATTTGGACATATGCAAGAGGTCCATCAGAATGGGGTCTGACAATGCCCTGTATGCCAGGCATAGATCTCTCCTCAAAAGCCTGTAAGAGACAGAATACAGGGATAGGGCCCTGAAGCAGTCTGCACAGGACATTTTGCTTCTATCCTGTATTCATTTAGTCAGAAATTGCTGTGGATGGTCCAATTGTTGGATATGCCTGTTTATGTACATACCAAAAGGGGCAGTGTACTCAGTGATAGGTCTGATGAATGCAGAATACAGTGGAACAATGATTTTCTTGGACCTGGATGCCATACCTTTGTTTATAAGTTGCACAACATAGAATGATTTCCTCACTACTGTAGACACATGATGGTCAAAGGCTAGATTACTGTCTGTGTGTCCATAACTGCTGGGTCAACTTTAAGGGGTGTATTGTCAACATGATAGTTACCAGAGGTGGATGATTTCCTGACAGATACTATTATTTATTTCTTGCATTTAGTTTTAGTCCATGGTTCTGACACCAGTTGTTTGTGTCAGCCCTTCCTGGAGAACATTTGTGTCAGTGTGGGATTCAATGACAGTTCCTAATTTGCAATCATCTGCAGCTGGCTATCCACTGGGTGATATATGGGTTTGCACCTAAACTTTTGAGGTTGTCAACAATGCCTGAGTGGGGTATTATGTCAAATACCTTGGACAAGGGAAGGTAGGCAGTGTGAATGACTTTATCCTCATCCATTGCTTTGGTGACTTCTCAAAAAGTCCACCAGGTTGAGTAGGCATGTTCTGCCCTTGGTAAAACCAAACTGGTTTGGGTCTACTGTCTGGAGGTTTACTATATCACTATTGATCATTTCCATGAAAATTCTTTCCATGGCTTTACTAGTGAGACTTATGGGTCTAGACTTATGGGTCTGAAGTTTCCAGGGTCTGTAGCTGGGCCACCTTTATGCAGAGGGATGATTGTTGCTGTTCTCCATTCATGAGGTATGAAGTCTGTTTGGAAGCTACAGTTAAACAGCAATTCCAGAGGGCCTGATAGATCATGTTTCATGCTATTTAGATTGGCTAGGCTTAAAATGGCTCGCAAGGGCAGTTAGCTTAGTACTAATCTATGAACCTCTATGAACCTATGGCATCCTGGGATATTGTCTGGGCCCATTGATGCAATGTTCTTGCCCTTAGACAGCTTTTACACCAGATACATGTGTGCTACCTGTTCAGCTTATGCATGCATTGCCTACATACGTGTTTGACAACATAAATGGCATGTATGTCACTTGTTACAGTGTGGATGGTGTCATAGATATATGCCATACACATAAATTCAGTAGACTGTATTGACCATACTGTCACATAGAGGTAGATCAGTGTCCCTTCTAACACCTCCTGCAGACATTACAGTAACAGGACAGTGTGCCTTGTTACCCTCATAGATACTATCAGAATTTTTGAGTGTCTCTTGTTCGCTTGACCTCATATGGTTATTTATACTAAGACAGTACACTATGAGGCTAATCAACGAGTAACCTCGTAACCATATCCTAATATTTGAGCATTAGGACCCTGAAGCGTACTATTTATGTAACGGCTATCAGCCGACCTGTACCAATGCTAGCAATAATATGTGGCTGGATACGTAAATAGTAGCTAGGTACTAGGCTCTAAACCAGCAGAACCTAATAGTGATGAGTTTGCTATGGTCTGATGTTCTGCAGGCTATTTGGCAGGCTAATAGTTCCATCGCAAGGAAACTGCATAGGATATGTCAACTATGTATGATCGATTGTGTATACCTTAAGTTTGGACATCTAACAATATGAACGAATAGGGATTTACAGTTTTCATGTGCAATTCAAATATCTCGCAGGGGAATATTTATATGTGAGTATTGAGCTAGGATGCTTATCGAGTAATGTAGTTCATTTAGTTTTAGAGATTATGTTGTAGTTATTATGATCTG